>NC_059128.1:57313027-57613027 GCF_020740605.2 Lemur catta | reverse complement strand
GTTTTGGTTTTGTGTCTCTAGCCACATGGTAAAACCATCTCTGGGATTATAATAGATGTTAGATTTCTTCTCAATTATTTTGTTTTTTCCAAATGTTGTACAATTCTTTTGCCACTAGAAAAAATCATGGTAGATATATTTTTAAAGTTTTATGAACATAAAAAGTTTATTTTGAAAAGTTTAGTTGAAAAGCACCCCCAAAGTTTTAGTGGTGAAGCTGAGCTATCATTTTATGATGGAAACTTTGGAATGACATTATCTGAGCTGGGCTCTGGGGGATTTGGGCGCCGCTCTGCTCACTTTTAAAGCTGCTTTTGTATGTGTGGTTATTGCTTCTTTTTTTCTTGGATGAAACGTATGTATTTTTAATTTGCTTTTACATTTTCTTAATAGAGGTTGGATATATATCTGTATGTTCTTCTTATCTGTCTGTCTTATTATTCTTTAGTTTTATTTACTAGTCTTCCCTATTATTTTTTCTGTATTCATGTGTGGTCTACCTTTTTCTTCCTTCCTTGTTCCTTTGGGTTTTCTGACTGTGCTTTTCCTAAATTCTTCAGATGAATACTTACTCCTTTATTTTTAACTTTTAGGTTTCCTGAAATGTGTATTTAAAGGTATACATTTCATTCTAAGTGTGCTTAGCAGTGCTTTAGCAGTGTCCCATAAATTTCGACATGGAGTATTGTCAACATTATTCCACTCGAAATCTTTTGAAATATCTTCTCTGATTTTATATGTAACTCAAGGGATTTTTAGTAACATATTATTTAATTTCCAAACATGTAAGAAATTTTTTCTCCCTCTTTTTGGCATTCATTTTATTGCTCTCTGTTTGAACATTCCTTATCGCTCAGGTAAATGGTTCCTTCAAAACTCTCTAAGCTGATAGCTCATGTATGATGTTTTACTATTTGTCTTAAGGAATGGACACATTCATTCACTTAACAGATACTTGCTTGGCATTTGCTGTGTGACAAGACCTGTTCTAAGTATTAATACATAAGACCACCCACCCCCACCCCGCCCCACCTGCCTCTTTCCTCTTCCTGGCTTTTGTTTTGCTGTAGTGGGGCAGGAGGAATAGACAACAGTAAACAAGCAAATACACAAACAGCTTAACTTGGGATAGTGATGAATGCTATGAAGACCTGAAGCCTCGTGCTGTGAGAAGGGTAGCCTGGTAGGGGCAGGTATGCTCCTTTTGACTGGGTGGGCAAGGAAGTCCTCTCTGAGTTGGCATTTGGGTTGAGGAGCAGCAGCAGGAGCCAGGCACCAGAAGTCTGGGGACAAAGCAGTCAAAAGGAAGCAACAAATGCAAAGATTCTCAGGTGGGAACTAACTTGGTATCTCCCAAGATCAGAATTTAAAGAAAAAGAGAAACAGTGTGGTTTGAGAGTAGGAAGTGGGAGGATAGCCTTAGATGAGGTTGGTGAGGTGGGCAGGGGCAGTCATGCCAGCCTTCTGGGACATGGTCAGAGGTGGATTCTGTTCTAAGAATGTTGGGAGGTCATTGGAAAGTTCTATATAATGGATAATATTAAGCCTTTAATAAGTAAGCATTTTTCATAAGCTTGTTTTGAGGATTAAAATGAGATAAGTGTGTGTGTATGAGGCACTTAGAACAATATGTTACATTATGTATATTATTGTTCTGTGGCAATGAGCAGTCTTTTACCGTTCTTTGTAAATGCTTTGGCACATATCAGGCAATATAAATATTTACTTGAATAAATAAAAAATATACTAAAAAAAATACACTACATGGAGATGCTCACTCTATCCTTGCCCTTTAAACTTCTTGGTTCTGGAAAATGTTTGTGTCCTCTGAATTAATGATCTCCAGATTCATTTTATCACATTTTCTGTGTTACCTTGGGCAAGTCACTCTGTAAGAGCTGTTGTGAGGATTAAGTGAGATAATGCCGAGTAGCAGGTGGAATGATAGGCATATAATATATACTCTGATGGCTATATTAGTGATCTAATTACAGTTCACTACACTCTTTAGGTTCATAATTCCTTTAATTTGCAGTTTAATTATTTAGAAGGATAAATTTATTTGCTATAGACTAAATATCTGAAGTATGAAATGAGACTAAAAGCTACTTTTCTGTCTTCATAGATACATTTTTGTAGTTATTGGACATCTCCTATTCCAAAGGCCTTCTCAGAGGCAGACAAATAAATTGAGAGTCACTTAACATTCTGTTTGGAGGGTCAGGGAGTAGAATTTTATGGAAAAGGTTATTCAAAGAGTCTGTTTTTCCTGGATTTATTTGTTTGTGAGGACAAAGAGAGAAACTTGCAATTTATAATTTCTATTGAGCAATGACCTAGCCTTAAAGAGATATTTTACTTATTTATGAAGAATAATTAATTATTTGCTGGTATGAAGGAGGAAAGCATTCTAATGAAGGCATATATTTTAAAGGTTGAGGTGGGGGAGAGGAAACAAAAGTTGACAAAATTTAAACTATTTACATTTATGTGATTTAGTACGAAGGAGATAAAACATTCCTCAAACTGGTATAGTACTAAGGATAGCAGTGAGCTGCAGTTTATAATAACATTTTATATGCTGCATCATAACTCTTGAAATTCAAGCTTGTAAATCAGGAATCATCAGGGTAAGATCTCATCAGTATCCAGACATTTTTAAGGTTATAAAGTTGTTTCATAATTTATACATATGAATATAATACATGTACAAGAAAATTTCAACTATCTGGAACTTCAAGGAAATTATTTTGGATAAAAGGGGGCCTATTGTTTAATCACCAAACTTCTTTTTTATTTAAATCATTTTGGAAAGAATTTTTTGTGTAGAAGATAATTGAGCCTTTTCTTTATGACTTAGCATCATTATGCATGCATTTCATTACCATGAAAATAATATGGTGTGAGGTCCCTAGAGACCATTGGATGACGAGAACTGCTTTGACTACATACCAAATTGGCCTAGATTATAGTGCATTTTGAGGGCTTTTTTTCCCTGTTGTCTTTCTCCTCCTTTTTTTCTATTCCTGCCTTACTGTCAGCTATAACTCCTCAGTGCTATTAGTATTTCTGAGACTTCTCTTTAATTAGGTGCTTCACATATGCTTTAAGTTCAGATACCTAACTTTGTTGGAATTATATATAAATTAAGTGTAAACAAAACTTGACATAGGACAAAAGGATTTCTCAGTGAATAAAATAGTTTGGAACATTGTGACATATTTTTTGACTCTTCTGAGGCACTTATCACAGTTTTCTTGGTCTCATCTTTTTTTTTTTTTTGATTAGTAAAATATTGTTACGTAAGATAAGGCACAGGGACACTCTCTAGATCTAGAATAAGCCATCTTGTCTGTAGATATATATGTGTGTGCCCTGAAATGTGTTTATACCTAGTTCTCTGACCTATAGTGATACTCTCCCCAAAAGAAATGCTCTTCCTAATAATGCTTTTAGAAATATGGAGGGAAAATCCCAAGTAGTACTTGTCTAATTTCCTTTGCAGCTCTTGTTGCTGAAAATGTTTTAGCCTTGCGTTTTCTAGACTGAAAATGTAAATAAAATCTTTGATGGTTCTACATAAAACTTTCAGGGAGCAAGCCTCCCAATTTTAAGTAATAAAAGCTTCTGGGTGCACCAAACTTTAAATGCAAGCAAAATTATTGTAGTTGTAAAATTCCCAAACTGATTTCATTTATTTCTCTAAATGTCTTAGTGTGGTTCAGTTGCTCAGCTTGACCTCTTGACTAAAATAAGTTTACTACCATCTCACCATAATGATACTTATCTTAACAAAGATAAATACAGCCGTATTTCTCAAAAATTCAGATTAAGAATGTAGGCTACTGGGATTTATGAAGACTATTTTTCTTTTCAAATATTTGATCAGTATCATGGAATGTAGTTAGCCACCTTGAAAAGCCATTAAATAGAAATGCATCATGAGTTTTAGGGGAAGAAAGGCAAACACATAGAGGATAGCATGTTAGATGATTCACACATGTATACAACTGATCATTTAGGGCCAAGGAAGCTGATTTTTATGTTTTAAAATTAATCCAGCCTAGATTAACCATGTCACGTCCCCTTAACCACAGGCGTATGAATCTCAGGGTAGACAGCTGTTTGGATGTCTCACACTGGGACTGCTGCCCTCAACAAACGCTGCTGATTCTTCTACATGGTCACTTGGCAGCATCTATGTGCACCCATATGGCTGGATGGCATCCTGCCTATTGACAAGTCAGTCGAATTGTTTCACTAGGACCCAGGTGCCAAGCAAACATGCTCTAACTGCCTCTTGAACTATGTAGCTGCTTTCTCAGAAACAAAAAAATCTTTCCTTGATAATGACTTCCAAGGTTATGGCAATATATTTATTGGCATTTTGTTGCTTTCCCTACCAATTGGACACTTTCTCTGTGAAGATAACAAAGGAAAGAAGAATGTGATTCTCCTGCAATTACTAAGCAAACCGTGGAGAAAACAGTGAAATATACAAATTTGGGCTGTCACTTGTGGCCATAGTATGCACTTAATTCTCAGAGCATCTGTAGTCCTGTTTGCTGGAAGATGGAATGGAGCACCGATGGGCATTCCATGACACTGAGACTGGTCATTTTACTTTCCTTTTTTACTGGTTGTACTATTTGAAGTAGAAACAGTAGTTTTCACATTAGGAATATAGTGGCAATAAATTAGATGATACATATGAAGTGCTTTGAGCTCCTTGAAATAAACTTTTGCTTTCATGTGACTACTGTATGCTTTGATGAAGGAATTTTGTGCACTTGCCCCAGAGTTAGCAAACAGATATATAACATTTTCATCATACTTTTGTTTTTCTTTTTCTAAAGAGTTGATGTTTGTATACTACTTGAGTTTTTAAAGCTCTTTTACCTATATCGTTTTACTTAGTCCACATGCAAACCTTATAAAGCAGATAGGCCAAGTATTATTATTAATTTTATTTTACAAACCTGGGCTCAGAGCAGTGTTTTGACTTATCCTAAGGTTACCCAACAAATGTAAGTGACAAAACCAAGATTCAAACCTAGAGTATTTTTCTGGGAGTCCCTTGCATGTAAATGGAAGAATACTTGAGAGAATGTGCTCATTTGGATGGATGAGTTTTATTTTATTAAGTAAAGGCTCCAAACAGTTAAGAGGTTGATTTGAAAATATATAACATACTCATTAAAAGTTACTTTAATGAAAAATATCTCCAATAGCTACCAATGTAATTTACTGCTTTTATTTTCTCTTTTAACTTGCTTCTTGAGTAATGGTTTGGGACGGTTTCTTGACAACAGTTTTGGTTAGTTTTGTTTCCTTTTGTAAGGCAGTCAAAGAATTTTCATTTGGATTAAAGGAAGAAAATTTATTAGAATTCCAGAAACCCACTACTCTAGATGTGACATAAAACCTACATCACCTCTAATTAATACCCATGTATGAACACTGGCATGGCTTTAAGTCCATTTTATTGAAGCAATTAGGAATAAATCAGAAGAGTTAAAGGTAAAGGAATTTTGATGGAGATGTGTCATAATTTGACTATTATCTTCTTCTTTTAGATAGGATATGTGTCAAAAGTCTCCCCTGGAAAGTTTTGAATCGGAGTATAATATAAATGGGAGAGAGAAATTTTATAGCTAGATAGATTATAAAATAAATTATTAATGTTGCATATGAATAATAAAGCATTGAAAAGTTGACTTGCCATTGAGTCAGCATTTGACCTGTGAATATTTGGAAATAGAAAGTCAGTACGGCAGGTTCACTTTGTCTTATAGTACAGTACAAATATCCCACTGTTTCGTATTTATAATAGTATTTTAATATGAAAGACTGTTTTTTCACTTTTAAGAGCTTTATTGAAGTATATTTTATGTACCATGCAATTCACTAATTGTAAGTGTACAGTTAGAAGATTTTTAGTAAATTTAAAGTTGCGTGACCATCACAACAATTCAGTTTTAAAACACTCCATCATCATATAAAGTTCCCTCATGCCCACTTAGAGTCAATCCCTGCTTCCAACCAAAATCCCAGGCAAACACTGATCTACTTTCCATTTTTCTGTAGTTCTGTTTTTTCCTAGAAAATTCATATAAGTGTAATCATATAATATGTAGTCTTTTGTGCTTGGATTCTTTCACTTAGCATAATGTTTTAGGGGTTAATTCAGGTTGTTCTGTGTCTGTCACTTTGGGGGACCTTGGGTAGTCCTATTAACCAGCTTCCCTGGGAGTCGCTTTTCCACTTCAGTCTAATTCACATCACAGATAACTCTTAGACACTGTCCGATGTACAGGCAGTTTACTCTTACAGTGCTTTTACAAGATGGGTGGGAGAGGCAGGCTGGTGGCATGGGCCAGATGCAGTCACGGGTCAAATGACTGCCTGACTGGGAGTGTGTCCATGTGGAGACCATCCTCAGAGTTTGGGGGGTTCTTCCTCTTTTCTTTATTGAATCCAGGTTGGTACCAGGTGTTTCGTTCATAAAAGGAGTTTAAGCTATTCTTGTTTTAAGGTTCATGAAAGTTGCATCTGTTCTGAGGTGGCCCTGTCTCCAGGGCAACCAAGATTTTTAGATCCCATTGTCATAAAGATCCAGTAATCCCCAGGCCAGGGTTGGAAATTCCCAGGCCAGGTGGTATCATACTGGTAAGTGGCACATAGTGTAGGCCTTGAAAGATAAGATGTTTGAGTGGGCCCTATGGCTACTATTAATTTTATAACTATGGTATATCTCTTATAGTATATTACAGTCTGTAATTTGTTCCTTTTTAATTTCTGAGAAGTATTTTGTTTCATGTACCATGTTTTGTTTATTTACCAGTTGGACATTTGGATTGTTTCTGTTTTTCACTATTTTGAATAATACTGCTATGAAAATTCATGTACAAATCTTTGTGTGAAAATATGTTTTCATTTCTCTTGAATATATACCTAGTAGTGGAATTGCTAAGTTGCATGGTAAACACGTTTAGGTTTTTAAGAAAATGCAAAATTTTCTAAAGTCATCTGATCAGACCATTTTTCTTTCCTTAACACCAGTGTATGAAGGTTGCAGTTTTTTTTATTATAGCCATTCTACTTAGTATGTAGTGGTATCTTATTATGGTTTAAATTAGTATTTCTGTATTAGTTTTTCTATTGCTGTGTGACAAATTACGACAAACTACAACGTACTTTTTATCCACAGTTTCCATGGGGCAAGAGTCAGATTATAGGCTGACTGCATCCTCTGTTCAGGGTCCCACCAGGCTGAAACAAACTCTTGGCTGAGACTGCAATCTTACATGAGGCTCAAGGTCCTCTTCCAGGATCAGTGATTGTTGGCAGAATTCAGTTCATTGATTTTGTAGGACCAAAGTCCCCATTTTCTTGCTGGCTATCAGCAGGTAACTGCTCTTAGCTTCTAGAGACCACCCGAGAGGGGTCCTTGCCATGTGACTCCCTCCAGAGGAAGTTCATACTTTGGTTGGTTGCAAAAGAATCCTCACTTTAATCTCTTCTTCAGGGAAGGCCTAGGCCTTCTTTTAAAGAAAGGGCTTACCTGTTTAGGAAATCCATCCAGGATGATGTCCCTTTTGATTAACTCAAAGTTAACTGATTAGGGACCTTAATTACATCTGCAAAATCCCCTCACCTTTGCCTTACTATTCAACCTAATCATGGGAGTAAAATCCCATCCTATTCACAAGTATTGCTCTCATTCAAGGAGAAGGGGATATACAGGACCTACACACCAGGGAGTGAGAATCTTGGGACCCATCTTAGAATTCTACCTACCACAGTTTCCTTAATGAATGGTACTGTTGAGCATCTTTTCATATATTATCTTTTCTTACATCTTCTTTGGTTAAATCTTATTCAAATATTTTCCCCATTTTTATTGGGTTATTTGTCTTTGTCTCATTGAATTATAAAATATCTGTATATATTCTGGATACACATCTTTTATCAGAGATAGGATTTGCAAATATTTTTGCCCAGTCTGTGGCTTTTGTTTTCTTGATGGTGTTTTCTTGAAGGGTAGAGAGCTTTTTATTGGGATGGGGCCAATTTATCCTTTTTTTCGTTTCGTAGATCATACTTTAGGTGTCATATCTGAGAAATCTTTGCCTAAAGTCAAAAAGGTTTTCTCTCATGTTTCCTTCCAGAATTTTATAGTTTTAGTTCTTCAGTTTAGGTCTGTGGTCCATTTTGAATTAATTTTTGTTCAAGGTGTGCACAAAAATTTACTCAAAATGGATTATAATGCCTAAGTTTGTGTGAATTTTTATCATATATGTGTCTGATTGTTTCAGAAATGCTGAAAAGATCATCTTTTCCCTACTGACTTGCTTTGACACCTTTGTTGACTATCAGTTGACCACACACATGAGAATTTATTTCTGGACTTTCTCTTTTTCCAAAAATATGTGTCTACACTTATGCCAATCATCACATTGTCTTGATTTCTGTATCTTTATAGTAAGTTTTGAAATCAGATAGTAGTATAGGTTCTACAACTTTGTTCTTTTATTAAATTGCTCTACCTATTCTAGATCATTTGCATTTTCATACAAATTGTAGGATTGATTTGAAAAATCAGTAGGCTTCTATGAAAAAGCCTACTGAAATTTTAATAGAAATTCCACTAAATCTATAGAAAAATTTGAGCAGAATTGCTGTCTTAATATTGAGTCTTCCAACCCATAAACAGGACATAGATATTTCTCTGTTTATTTAAATGTTCTTTAATATCTGTAAGAAATGTTTTGTAGTTTTCAGTATACATACACGTCTTTTGTTAAATTTGTTACTAAGCAATTTATTATTTTTTATGACCATTGTGAATGGAATTGTTTTTCTAATTTAATTTTTAAGTGTTTGTTAGTATATTGAAACATAATTGATTTTTGTATACTGATCTTTTATCCTGAAACTGTTTAACTTGTGTATTATTTCTAGAATTGTTTTTTGTAGATTCCTTACAAAGATTTTTTTTTTATATACAGGATCATGTCATCTGTGAAAAGAGATGATTTTATTTATTCCCTTATAATATCTATGACTTTAATGTCTTTTTCTTACGGTATTACATTGGTTAGAACCTCCACTACAAAGTTGAAGAATGAACTCTTTAAAGAGTAAATCGATAACGTTTGATGTAGCATCAAGATAAAACTAGACTCATGCCTGTTATGTATCTACATGAATTTTAGGCATAAATATTGCTTCTGAGTAGTTATTCTAAAAATCATCTTTTGTCTAAGGCCCTTATTTTCCTTGCCTTCTTCCTAAGAATTATGATGAATCAGGGATTTTGTATAAACAATTACAAAAATGTTTATGGGAGAATGGTGGAGAGTTTTTTTTAAGTCTTTGCCAAGATCACAATGACTCCAAACCCATGGAGATCATTGTCATCTTTTGTCTGTGATGTTACCAGCTCTTTTAGGTGTGTTTTGGTATACTCTTATAACTTATTCTTGAATATGGCATATTTGTCTTTCAATGTTTTTTCTTTTCTTTTTTTCCCAAGGAAAAAATAGAAGGCACATGGGCCTGAAAGTCAGAACTCAATTTTAGTTGCTAGCTAGATGTGTGACTTTTGACAAATCTCTTGACTTCTCTGAGCTTCTTTTTTTTCATCTGTGTAGTGTGATAATTGAGTCTCATGTTTCAGTATTAAAGACCAGACTATATTAAGAATATGTTATTTTATGTATCTTAAATAAAATTAATCTTTAAAACATTTTTTAAAATTCAAATTTGTTTTCTAATTACACATTTTATTGGGGAATTTAAAAAGCTCCAACTTACCATACAATTAATGAAGACATTCCACGATAAACAAAAATTCTTCACAAACAGTGTCATTAAGTAGGCAAAATTTAGAAATTCATGCTAGGCTTTCTGAGAAATGGATTATTCTAAAGCTCTTTTCTTATTTCTGTTAACACATAATATAAGCCTATATTATTGCAAGCATCTTCAAAGAACTCACTGAAGCTATTTTGCTTACTGGGAATTTGTGGTGTATTATATTTTGTGAGTAGTAATTTTTCAGTAATGTAGAATTTTGTTTTGATTGTATTGGTGTTTGGCCTAACAGATATTAACCCTGTAATTAAACATGTAATAATATATGCCATAAAGTTTTCTCCTAGCCTACCATTTATTTATTGTTATACTAATACACTGTTATAATAAGGATAAATCTAAATATGGTACATGATTGCATTTCAACTGTGATTCAAATTGACCTTTCAACTGAAGATAGTGTGCTGTCTCATTTAAGACCACAATTATTAGACCTTAAAGTGTTGAGGGCAATCTGTTGTATTTTCATGAGGGTGGGGGAGCTGTAGGCAAAGCACAGTATAGCAGCATCAGCTTACAGTGTTTAGCAGTAGCTCAGCTTTTTCAAACCCTCTTTTTTCAAGAGATGCTAAAAGGGTGTTCAAAAAAGATGAAAGCTACATGATTAAAATGAAGCATGCCATAATGTTTAACTGGCAGTTTATGCTACATAGTCTATATACTCTGGTCTAATCATCTTGTATTGTGTCTGACTAGTTTATAGTGGTTGAAAGTTCCTTGGCCAGAAAGGACCTTGTAAAATTAGTTCTTATTAGAAAAAGTATGGATGGCTGCAAAATTTGGAGACAGGCTGATTTTAGTCCTGTCAAATGACATAAATAAATAATCAGCACGACAGTTTCAGTCTAATTTGGAGGAAAAGAATTCAAATGGTGTTTGTCTCTAGAAATTCTTAATAGATAGGATTCCCATCAAACTAGCATTTCAATTCTTCCTATGGATTTGTCCCTAAATCCATGTTTTAAGAAAATCTAAAGTGTCTATGTGTGTGTGTTTAGGAATTCAAAAGTAACGTATGACAGATAAAATGATAAAATATAAACACAATACGTTGGGATATTTGAATTAAGCAAGGGTGATGGTCTAGGATATCAGTGTGCAAAATTGGAAGTAATAAAACCATGGGAACCAGAGATAAAAAGCTTAACTATTTTCTTTCCGTCTGATGGTTGGACTATTTTGTTTTGTTTTTGGCATTTTTAGTTGTTTTTTTTTTCTCTGTCAATAATAACTGCAGTCTACATTTCTTGAATGAGACAGCATATAGCTTTTTTATTCATAGCCTGTTACAAAGTATAAAGGGTTTATATCAGGATAGTGTTTTGGTTTTTATGTATAAGGTTTGTTCAGTTTCTTTCTTCTTAAATATCAATATCTTTTGCTTTTATTTTGCATGGTTAACCATTTGACGTTTTGTTAATTTGTCAGTTATTCACCCTGTCCACTACCACTTGAGTAATATTTATAGGTCAAAAGGTAAAACATGAAAGTACCTAAATACATTGTTATGGTGAAAATAACAAGACAATTTTCTGAAGATTCCCTAAATTTTTAATCCTAAATCCCAGACTGTGCCTGATCAGTTGTGTAAAATTCTACTTTGGCAGCTCGTTGGTTATCTCCACATACATGGTTTTGCTAATCATGATTCCTTACATCCTTTATCTGAATAATATTGAAACTGTTAGCTCAAGAAGCTTCTGAAAGGAATCTGAAAATAACTAGAGCAGAGAAGAGACAGTTTTATTCTTGTGAACTTACGTAAAAATTATTACATCTTCTAGTGAGAGATGCATCCACTGTCACCTCTGATTTTATACTAAAACAAACAAACAAATAAGTGAATATTCCAGGATATTTTATTTCTTGGTTGCTTTCATCTGTTTTCAGCTGGAGGATGTGTAGTTTTCCTGTGCCAAACTCTACTTGAACAGGGAAAATTTTCTTTGACCTATAAATTGCAACATGTGTTACTTTCAATTAATCTTTATAAGCTAGTGAAAGGAAATGTAGTGGCTTTTATAGTTTGACAGTTTTAAAAACAAATTATCTTCAACTAGATCAACTTTTGAAATTAGGGAAGGCATATGCAGTCTCAAAACTGTACATTTTAGTAGCACCTGCTGAGTTTCAGGTGTTTATAACTTGGCCATAAAAATTCTTTCCAGCCTAAAATCTAAAGTTTCAACCCAGCAGGATTTTTAAAATAAAGTTTTCCTAAAATGATTTCTTTTTTGTTCTGTAATCTAAGAGGAACAGAAATACGAGTCTTAAAGTCCTGGACATGACTTTATGGAAAAACTTTAAACCAAACCTAGGTAGGCCATTTGTCCATGCTGTGTGCTAGTGGCCCTGTAAATATAAGAAAGAGAGGGAGAGGGAAAGGGATGGGGAAAGAAATGGGATAAGAGAGTGCAGGGATCTTGACTGTTAATGGGAAAAGTTGGTTCATCACAAGCTTACTGGGTGAATACCTGCTTGATTAGGCAATATGGTATATGCCTGTATTCTAAGCCTACCATTTGGCTGGTATTAATGACTACACTGGTTTCTGTAGGCTTCTTATCTTGGGCTCTTTTTCTCTTGCCCTGCATTTTTTGGGTGTGAGGAAGATTCTATATAGCCACAGTTAGGTCCATAAAAGTTAGGAAATAATTTTGGAGCGATGAAAAGGGTTCATCTAAAACAGTTGTCATTAGTTTTATCTTGGCCACTTCATAATCACTGTAAGCTAAGTTCTCTTAAGCACGGTTTATCTTTGGGGCCCTATTTTTATTTCAGTCATCTTTTCTGGTTTGTTAGTATCTGTACACTATTCCTTGCCTCACTGTGATGCCCCGGGAGTCAAGGTTTTCCTGTCCCGTCTCTTCCCTCACCTTCCACCCCTCATCCAGTAAAAGGTGGCAGGAGGAAATCTGATCAATAAATATTTGCTGAAACGTTGAACACAGCTTTAATGTCTTTCAAGTGGCCTTTATAGGCATAATGGGTCTAACAAATCCTGGAGAAATTATTTTTAAGGGAGGGAAGTTTGTGGAGAAGCAATCGGGGATTCTATGACAGGGGAGGAAAATAGTTGGAGAAAGGGCTTGTAGAATCCTTCTGTGTTTTGATGTGATCCTAAGCTGTACATTAGCCAGGAACAGTTCTTCAGACAGGATTGCTTATTGAACTGCCCAGGGGTATGGGAGAAAAAGGGGTTAGAGCCAAGGTTGCTCAAGCCTAGCAGCATAAAGCTACAAGTGTCCTCATACATCACTGGTCACGGAATGTGCATGGCCCTGTTTTCAGTTCACCTTTGCATCTCTACCTGGAGCAATGTCTCCGATACCTGCAAGCAATTATGGTATTTGGGTAGGTTACCTGGTGTGAAGCTCTTCTGGCCCAGTCCTTCCACATGGCAACCTGCTGGTTTTTATTTCTCTGCTCTGCAGCAGGTCAGCTTTAACATCTCAAGGGTGGTTTTGCAGAGTGTGTATTTTAACGTGATAAGCATGTGTGTTTTTCATGCAGCACTCGCACTTATGTATTAACATGATTATTTTATAAATTGGTCTGACATTTCCATTGTTTTCTCTTTGTATTATCTTGCTTTGGTGCATGCTTAAATAGTTTTTATAAAGTTTATTGCCCCCTGCTGCTCAATATCTTTGTGTGCTGTGTGTTGCTCTTTACATCCTGCTGGGGTGCAGTTTAATGAATTATTTTTCAATGAGAATGATATGATTTTTACTGCCTGCCCACAGAGATAGTGATTTTAATATAGTATTTGCTTTATTCTATACACTTTCCCATGTTTTAGCTCATACATGTCATCATTACTAGCATCTGAGTGTCACAAGACACTAGCTGCCCAAGCTCGATGCCATGCATGTATCTTTTATTGCATGTTTAATTCCTGATCTCTTCTAATATTCTCCCTGGATCTCTATCTTCAATTTCAATTCAGACAGTTTGGCTTTTATGCCAACATCTGTACATTTGCTTTGCATTGAAATTCCAGAAATAACATCTTTGCTGCTGGTGGTCTCTTGCTCAGTAATTGAATCCACATATCCCTAGGATGTGTTTTGTGGGGTGATTTAGCAACTTTAGGTTTTTGTCAAACTAAGGCTTATTTGAAACTCTGTAGAAATGAGTCAGGGTTTATTTGTGGGCACTTTAACTCCCTCCTGTTTTCTTTTCTTCTTATTGTCCCCAGCTTTACCCCATAACTCTTTTTCCTTAATCTGATTGAATTGTAGAGACTCTATTTCTATTTCCAGAAATGTAGTTAATATTTCAGTACCACCACTGCTACTGTGTCCCACTCCTTTCAACTTTGGCTTCTTCCCTTATATGCTTTCTCTACATATATCACCATCACCCCTTCCTCTCCCTACCCCCAAATTTCATGTCCCTCCAATGTTAGGCTTAAGTTAATTAATGCAGGTATTCATGACAAGGGATTTCAAACTTGGAATGCTTCTGGAATACTCTTCTCTAAATAAGTTAAATGAAAAATTTAAACTATTCCAGCAATTATGGGGACACTTTGATATTTGCTATGCAAGGTCTTGTTTGTGGTTTAAAAAAAATCTACCGGGTACCTTGGTTACAGTATGTTTGGCTACAAATAACAGATTATGCAACCTATAGTTGTATAAGCACTAATGTGATTTAATTATCTCTGGAAGAGAAATTTGCCAGTAGTGCAATGGCTTAACAAGATCAACTAGGACCTGTACTCTGTGTTTCTGCTCTGTCATCTTCAGCACATTGCCTTTTCCACACAAAACTTGTCTCCTCATGTCGGGAAAATGGTTGTTGCATCTCCAAGCATCAGTTCCTTACACAACAGCTTTTGAGGAAATACGAAGAAGTGTGAAATATTTCCTGCATCTTTCATAGGAGAATTCCCTTTATGTCTTTATTGGGCAGGACTGGGTCACTTTCCCATCCTTAGAGCAATCACAGGTATACGAGAATGAAATGATGATGAATGGCTTGAAGCCAATCATTAATTTCCCACAAATGGGAGCATTAAGGTTTCCTTTGCAAAGGAAAGGGAATGGAACAACAAACTTGGTTCCTTTTGGATGGAAAACATGTATGTTTACCTAAGCAGGGATTGATTGGAAGATGTTAAAGAAAAAATGACAAGCATAAGGCCTGTGCACATTGTACTGTAATTCTCAATGTCAATGTAGGTTGGTAATGCAGAATTTACTTCTTCATTTTACAGTTAAATTCCATGTGTAAAATTAATCTATATTCTTATATAATACATTCTGTTTGCAACCCTTTATTTCACTACTAGGAGAAAATTTCTCTTTCAACACAGTGACATCCATATCTTGACATATTGAGCATATATGAGAACAGCTGTGGTACAGGCAGTGCTGTGTTTTTAGTTTGGTTCCAGTTGCTATAACCCTAATCCAGAAGCCTGTAATCTCTATGCAGGCGGGGGCCATGTCTCTTTTTGTTCCTAATCAGTAGTGGCAGTTGAGTCTCTGGGACATAGTAGGTGATCAACACATACTTAGCAAGTGAATGAACCTCAAGCATAGGGAATGACATTCTGGACCTTCATTTTTAACTGATTATTTTTTGCTCATAAAATGAAATTTTGTATGCTGGAGTTGAAATTTAACATTTGAATCAAGTAATAAAACAATTTTGTCAGTTTATATTTGCCTTTACAATTGAAAAAATTTGGTTGCATGGAGTTTCATCAGAAGCTTTTCAGAAGTCAGTAGGCAACTAGCTGCCTTTCACTTGCCTGGATGTGCCCATTTCACAGTTAAGGCCTTTATGCAATATTGGAAGGAGAGAAGATAGTCACAGCCTTAATGATGTTCCTGTGTGTGACACTATGAAGTCAGATGTCACCCCGTCTCCCACACCTCCTGGATATGCAACTTAAAAGGGTGGGTGTGAGAACAGTGGAGGGCAAGGGTCACCGGTGAAGGGAGTGCAACGGAATTGCTTGCGATTTTGGATGTCCTCCGCCTTTCCTTTCCTTCTCACTTGGTCAGCTAGTTAAGGGTGATGATAATGGGGATGGATAAGGCAAAGGCTGTATTCCAGAATATTTTTATTGTTCCAAAAGGAGCACAAGGAATAACTAATTTGCTGTAAAAGTAAAATATATCAAACTAAGATACATATAAACTTGAGCCTATGCAAACCTCTTTTCTAAGCTTAGCTTTTACATGATGAAACTTGTACTAAAAGATACAAAGCAAATGAGAGAGGCAAGGGGATGAAAATCTGGTTTCAAGGGCATAAGCAACAAAACTGCCGTTCGTACTGATTTTCAGATGCAATTTAAAAATAAATCCAGAATGTTCAGGTCATGGATATTATGAAAGCTTTTTATTGTAATCCTAGACAAAACTTTATTATGCCATTAAGAAGTCAGAAGTCTTTAGTGAAAATTGTAGTTGACAGGAAAATAAAGTCAATTCCACTTAAAGCTAAAAGGTATACTAGGTCAAGAGATCCTTATACGTATCTTTTACTTTAGAGTGCATTTACAGCTCATGAAAGGAAGTAGATTGATATTCTTGAAGTTAACTTCTTTCTCTTGTGTTCACAAAATCTGGGTTAGCCAGGTGGAAGGATATGGAATTAAGCTTTTATTACTCAGCCTGGAGCACATGAGCTGGTGTAACTAGCCTAAGGACAAATGTGCAGTTCAAGAGACAAGCCGCCCTCTGCTGAGACCACAAATTTCCCTCCCTTATTTTTCACATCTCAGCTGCGTACTTAAATAAGTATCTTGAATGTTACTGCTTCTTGGAATTTCATTTCATTCCTCACTAGCCACTCTTAGTTGCTTGCAGTTCATCATCGTCACCACCAGATACTTAAGGAAAGACTATAGGGTATATAGAAATGTTGATCCAGGGTAGGATAATTCCAATGGTGTTTTTTGCCCTCAAGGAAGTTAGGATCTATTAGAAAGATTTATAAACACAAAAGTTCCATTTTCAGTTTATAAAACCAGTATATTTCTTTCCAGTTAAAAATACTATAAATGGAGCTTAGGTTCCTAGGTGAGTCCACAGAGACTGTATACCTATGATGGAACCCGGGGATAGGACTGAGCATCCTTTCATGTCTTGCATCCTGGGAGCAGGCTGTGGCAGGAGGAAGTACTATTACCTCACCTAAATAGGTCAAAATTGTTCCAAATACCTTCCATAAATGTTTCTGATGCCTCCTTCCACCTGCTAGTAATGTTTCCTCTGGACCACAAGTACCCAGTTGTCCTATGTCCACCATCGTAAGTCCACCACTGGGGATAAGAAAGGGAAGTTAACTTCCTTATCTTGAAAGAGTTCAATGCTCAAAAATGATCTTTTCCCGACACTATCAAAATTCCAATTCTCTTAGAACAGCTCAGTTCCTCTAGGATTAAGGAAAAAGCAAATTGGTGCCATCAATTCACACTGCGGTTGTGAATTACTAACAATCTTTTAGAAGGTTGACTTTCTAAACAAGCATGTTTGCTGTATCAGACAAATTTCTAGTGGGGTTATTTATATTATTTCAGATACTGTAGCAAAAAGTAAAGAAAAAAACTCAAAACATTTCTTGTTTTCAGGAACACCACCCATAAATATCTATTGGAGTGGGGCACAGTGGCACTTACCTATAGTCCCAGCCAAGGTGGGAGGATGGCTTGAGCTCAGGAGTTTGAAACCAGCCTGGATAACAATATAGTGAGACCCCCATCTCAAAAAAAAAAAAATCTGTTGACACTGTGCATTATAAATAAGCAGTCACATCACAAATTGAAATGTGGGAACACACAAGAAAATTATGAACAAGATATAAAGTGAATGCTAGAAGAACAGTATAGAATATGTTGTAAGAGCTTGAAGCAGCATAAGATGCTTTCCAGCTATTCACTGGCGAGAAGCTACATAAGTGTGGTCGCTGGATGGGGCTGAAATGACAGGATTTGTATAAGCTGAGTTGAGGGTCAGGGACAGTCTAAGCCAAGAGAACAGTATAGTCCTTCTTTGGTATCCGTAGGGGATTGGTTTTGGGATCTCCACCCCCACCCCACAGATCCCCAAATCCTTGAGTGCTCAAGTACTTGATCTGAAATGGTATAGTATTTGCATATAACCTGTGCTCATCCTCCCATACATCAATACTTCAAATCATCTCTAGATTACTTATAATACCTAAGACAATGTAAATTATATGTAAATAGTTGTTACACTCTGTTATAGTTTAGGGGATCATGACAAGACAAAAGTCTGTACATGTTCAGTACGGATGCAACTATCCCTTTTTTTATTTTTTGGAGACTTTCTTTCTGCTTTTGGTTGAATCTACAGATGCAGAACTAGCCAGTATGAAGGGCCAACTGTATACACAAAAGTACCGGAAATCTGGTCTGGAGAAGCCTGTCTTCCAGGAGGGTCCCTGTTTCTCAGGAGTTCTTTTACTATAGAAGGAGAGAGGATGGGAAATCAACACGACTATGTGGAGCACGCTCACACTTTGCGTCCTTGAATTCTCCTAACAACCCAAAGAGCAAGCATTTTAGAGAGGAGGAAATCAAGGCTCAGCAAGACTAAGTAACTTGCCGCAGATCCCATAGTTGATAAATAGCAAAACCATGCTTGAAATCTCAATCTGCCTGATTCTAGAAGCCTCACTCTTCTTACCGTGCAGCCTTTCTCCCCCTACCCCTACCCCAAGGGGGCTCCTCAGCATCTGCAGAACCCACAGTGAGGAGGACGGGAGGATGGGGCACTGACAAGCCTAGGTCATTTGTAAATCGAGGACTCTCTGCACGTAGATACATTAATTTAAACCCCATGTACAGAGAGAAGACTATTATTACTTTTCACAAAAATAACAGCATGATTTAGCAAACCTTTTGGAGAGAGGGCTAGTAATAGGACCCCTCATGTGGAAAGCATTAGTACAAACAACTCACTTTTAACCATCTTTTAGGCCATTCAGAAATGGGGTGAGTTGTCCAGAGCAAGATTGTTTATTTTTTGAAAATGTGTCCAGTTCTGTCTGTTTTCTAAAGACCTTCTAGAATCTCTGCAAAATGTAGGAGAATTCTACTGCAGAAATTCCTTTGTCCACCTGGTAGTTTCGGCACCTCCAGCCATTCCTCGAGCCCAGGAGCCACGCCAAGACCTGGAGTTCCCCATCATATGTCTGCAGTTACACAAAGAGCCTCAGTCTTATTAGCAGTTTGTTTATTTGTCTTTAGGGCTGTGGCATGTTTTCTGTTTTTGGAGGAGGTGTTCAGGGTTATAATTTTGTTGGGGGAGAGGGACTTAGTTTGATGTCACTCAAGTGCCTCCACTGAAGTTAGGTCCTGGCTCCCTCCCGTTATTTCCTGCCTAAGTTTTCACCTGTGCCCTTCCCAGGCTGCTCTCATCGCCCAGGATCACGTCCAGCTAGGAATGACCGGCCACTGGGAGGGGAGGAAACCAGAACAAGTATAAAAGCTCTTGGGAGAACTTCGTTGAGGAAGGAGGTTTAGAAGTATGTTTTCAGGAAAATGAAATTTGGGGATTATCTGTGGCTTTTCTTTATTTAGGCTATAACTATGTCTATAATACTATGATTAGGAAGAATTCTCTACACTTTAATGTGTTGATAGGAATTTCATAGTTAAAAAATATAACTTTAATATACTTCCTACCCTATTTATATAGTTAAAAAACAGTTTTATCCAGGAATGGAAAAGAGGGCGTAGGGCCCTGAATTCAGACTAAGCTACTAAGAGACAGTTATAAATCAAATATTTTCCATGATAAAATTATTTTAATTGCTTATGTAAGGTCAATGTATGTAATCATCTTTCCAGACCTGGTTGACTACGTATTTTATTTAACAAATTAACTAACCTCTTGATGAATCTTCTAACAACCGTGGTTATTGTCAACCAGTGAGGTTTTTGTTTATTTCTGGTTTTTGCTCATATTCAGATTCTAAGAGGTGATTTTTCATCATTAAAGAGATTTGCAAATATCATTATAATTGTTTTATGCCCACCAACCTTTTTATTTTGTTTTGTTTTGCTTTGTTTGAAACTATTCTGATTGGGTACTTCTTTCCTTTTTCTGTCATTTGACATTCCACTTCATTAGTTTTGAAACCAAATCTTTTTGGGTATTGTGAGTCACTTGCTATTAGACTCATTGTTTTTGGTGGAATTGAATTTGTCCTTTTCCCCTACTGATGTGAATATGAGCTTACTGTCTTGCACTCCTGCTCAAAGGGAGTGGGGATGCCGGTGGCATAACTGGAGGGAATACCTTTATGTCCTTTTGTACAGTCCCTGGGTGGAATTGTCAAAGGACAGGAGATTCTTCTCCAGCAGCAGAGAAGCGGTTCCCCCTTTGGTGCGGAAATCTCACACTCCAGGTCCTTTGACACATCGCTGACTGCTGGAGAGCATGAAGCCACTGTTTACGGCTGGTTCTTGGGTGTTAAACAGCCCTCCACTGCTTTTATTGTACCATTAATTGCACTTAATGCAGCTGCATTTCCAGTACGCTTGGCTAGGCTCTGAAAATTAAGTAGAGGGTACTTTGTTATAAAATTCACTGTAATGAGCTCTGGTGGGACAGGGTCTGTTAAGTTTGAAATTACCTCGGGCCATTTCTAAAGGACTTCTTAAAATATTTCACATCTATAAAAGTTTGTAACTAGATAAATAGCCATGGAGGGTGTGAGAACAGGCAGAGGGAAATCCACATTTCTCCTCAGTGCGTCTTTGATAAAATATGGATGTTTTGAATATTTAAGAGTGGTGTTTGTTTTCTACATTCTCCTCTGCCTCTCACATTTGCTAAATTCCAAGTTTTAGGCTGTCAGTACGTGCATTCAGGTTTAGCTGTTTCACACCAAGGTTTATATATACAGACTCCCCCCAATCTCCTTTTTGGCTTTTGAATCTAAATCATACACTGAACTAGAATAAAAATAGGACCCCCCTCTGGGTGTACATAAATTGGTTCAAGAAGGGATCACACCTCTAAGTACAAAAACACTGAAGAGACAGCTATAACTATTAGCCAATTAGTTTAATGTTACAACTGCTAGCCAGGGCCTGAAACACATTCCTGGTACCTGACTAATAGGTGCTTAAAAAGACTTTAATTCCCCCAGTATTCTTGGCCTATATGACTGACTGCTGTAATGCTTTGCGGCTAATAAAATTTCAGATTGACTAATTTACCGGGTAGCTTTACCAAAACATCCAAGTAATCCGTACATACTCATTAGAGAGAGCATATTCTCTTAGGACTGATTTGAAAAACCTCACTGGGATCAGCCTCACTGAGCTTTAGATGCACTGGCACAAATCAGGTGGAGGATCTTCTATGGTTTTAGTGCAGCAATTTATCTGAGTTTTGTAGTTAAAGTTTGAGCATGAGGTAATTAGAGCCCTCCAAGCTTGAAATTCATGAACCTTATTCCCCCTTTAATAGACTCTATACAAGCTTGCCAAGCTCGCTGTTTGACTGATATATATGGAGGCTTTGTTAAAAGCCTCAGGTCAAAATGTAGTTTTAAAAAATTCAAAATCGGTTTTCTTTTATTTTTAGCTCTTAAACATGTATAAACAGGGAAGATTGCTGTGTGTTGTTACCAAGGGTCAGGTAGCACTCTGAGGTGCCCTTTGAAAATACTTGCCAGGCAGTAGTCAAACACCCCAGCCGTGCGGCACCACGCCTGCTGTCCAAGGGGCCTGTAGCGAGCATGCCATGACCAGTGAGGACTGAGGGATAGAAGGGCAGAAGGCTGGGGTCTGTGTGGTTTCTTCTACTCTGTATCCCTCTTGGCAAAAAATGGAGGATAACCTTTAGGCTGCTACCATTTTTGTAGTGTCTCTGCACTAGGCAGCCATAATTTAATCAAGCTTCCCAATGCCTATCATGTATTTATTTTCTTAGAAGCTGAGAATATAAGTATAGACTTTTAAATATGTGTGTAGACACATGCAAACATGCAGATACATGTGTGTGCTCACACAATAAGTGTATGCGTACCTAAAGCAGCCACACCATTCTACCTTCCTTTGTTTACTCTCATAAGAGAATATTATGCTAAAAATCCATAGTATAGAATCAAAGTTCAGCTGTAGTATTAAGGATTTTTCATATATGCCAAGATTATTCTCTCTTTAATTGTTTTTATTACTATTATATTGTGAACAATGGCTTGACATGTGATTTACACTATAAAATTTTCAGATTTTTTAAAAATTTACAAGTGAGCCCTAGAATATACATCTTTGAGGAAGGGGAAAGGAACTAACATTTAGTGAATGCCTCTTAGATGTTAGATACTGTACTAGGCACTTTACACACACTATCTCATTTAATACTTAATGAACACGCTAAGGTCGGTGGTGATATGTTCATCTTTCTAGTAACCGTGTATCTCTGAGGTTTCTCTAACTGGCCCAAGGTGACACACAACATAAGAAGTGACAGAAAAGTCCTCTTTACACTTTGGTGACTTTCTTTAGTCCTCTTCATCAAAAGCACTTTACTAGCACCCATTTTTACTTTGCTACCGAGCAATTGCAAATCTAGATTGAATTAAAATTTATTTTTCCCTGACTATTTGCTGGGTATATGCTGGAAAACTCAAAACATTGGCGTTTAATCCTTGCCGCAACCCTCTAGACAGAGTATTATTATCTCACTGTACGGATGAGGAAACTAAGATCCAGATGTCAGTTTCTTATCTGGGCTTGCCAACTAGTAAGTGACAGCTATTCATAGAAATAAAGGTTTCTGACTCCAGAAATTGTGCTTTTAATACTAAACGACAGCTATCTCTCCATCTTTTTAAGTACTCCTGAATACTTACAAAGATAAATAAAAATTTCAAGGTCCTTTGAAGGTTATTATAGAGCAGTGGTCCTGGTTCCTAATCTTTTTTACACCAGGGACGGGTTTCATGGAAGACAGCTTTTCCATGGGCCCGAAGGGAGGTGGGGGCGGTTTGGTGGGGGTAGGAGGTGCCTTGCCACCTGGGTTCCACCTCAGATCCCCAAGGTGGAACCTATGGGAGTCTGATGCCACAGCTGATATGACAGGTTGGGGCTCTCGGGCAGTGCTGGGAGCGATGGGGAGCGGCTGTGGGTTCCCCAGTGGGGCTTCCCTCTCGCCCACCGCTGGCCTCCTGCTGTGCAGCCCAGCTCCTGGCCAGTCCACAGAGACCTCAGTTGTAGAGCACAGAGTTAGGCCTACGTGGATACTAACTATGGAAGAAGTTCTTTCTAAAAAATTGAAATGAATGCATGAGGTGAATAAATGCACAAATGTACGTAGAACTTATTTCGTTTCAACTAGGGATAAAAGTCTGAAGAAGAAATTGACTTAATAGCAATGCTGCAAGTGAGTAAAAATGAAATTAGTCCAAGAAGATAAAAATGATCACAGAGTCCTTACCAGATTCCAGAGGCCTCAGAGCGAGCTTTCCAGGAGAGGAACAGAAGAGGGAAGAGTTGAGGGGAGCGAGTTGAGGGGGCTGAGGAGGAGGGAATTTAGTATTTTTTTCTGAGTTCTGAGGGTGGGTTTGTATAAACAATATTTTTGAAATTCTAGGAAAAATATTGTCTTTCTCTCTTGCCACCTGGAAAATTTAACCTCACTGAAGGTGAGACAGTTGGTTCTGTAAGAAATATTTCTTGGCAAACAAGGCCTTTTTCTCTGCCACACAGAGTGGTCTTAGCTTCTTTCTTCATTGGCTTAATCAAAATTCATTAAATAATGTGTTTTAGTTTTCTTTGATTACTTAATATTCTTTTAGTTCACACCTGGACGTATTAATAATCTCTTGCAATACCTGCCTGTGGGTTTTTGATGTATCTTGGCTGCAAGGAAGAAATACTTACTGCTCTTGTGATCCAGGAGTTGTAGAGACTCCAAAAGCAATTCTAGGTACCTTCTCTATTTATGACATTTAGAAAGCTTTTGCCGTGGTGAGAGATACAAAGACAGACTTGGGGCCGACAAGACTAGGGGAGAACATCCTCGCTGATGAGTCAAGTGATGGATGATACTGTGGCCTAAAGTGAGGGGGCAACTTCAGAGCAGCATTATCCCAAAGTGGGGTCTTGCACTTTTTAGAGCATATTGGCATCTCTGTAAACCTGTATTTATGAATTTTCATGTCTTCACGAAACTGGCAGGGGAGGCACTCTAGCAGTGCAGGCTGGGGTCTTTGATTTCCTATTTACACGGTGGAGAAAATGAAGGAGATGTGAGACAGCTCTGACAGAATGAGCCTGAAGTACCAGCAGAACAGAGACTCAGTAACAGCAGGGGAGAAGGGACAGAGGCTTCAGGGAGCAGTGACAGCTTGAGTTTGGGTATTTCAGCCAGCTTTCCTATGACAGTATACTTCTGAACAAGGGTTATAGATCTTGGTAATGTTTTACCATCCTCTGGAAGACCTTGAAGCTGAGAATCCCTGTTGTGCTGGCTGGGCCACCTCACCATGGTACATCATTTTTGTAGATTCAGGTTGTAGTAAAATAAAGAGTTTTCCATCTTTTTCCAACTCATGGCTGATGCTTGCTTCTTCCTCTCAGGGTGTAAACATCCTCAAGTCACTTCAAAAAAAATCTCTTTACCCTGGGTATTTTCCCACTACTCCCCTTGCCCAGCTTTTGTCCCTAATTCTCCTTCCTTTCACTTCCAAATTTCTAGAAAAACAATGTAAAGTGCATACCTAATTTTGTCCACTTCTCATTCATTCCTCAACTACTGTAGTGCCCCCACCCCAGGTCCTCGGTGCTCTCCAGGACATTTGACGGAGTCGATGAGTTTCTTCTTAAAATGTTCTGCTCTTCTGCCTCCTAGGACACCACTGCCCTTTACCTCCTACCCCTGCAGCTGTTCGTTCTCAGGCTCTCTGCTGGTTCCCCTTCCTCTGCCTCCCTATGAATGCAGATGTTCCCCAGGCTGGGCCCCAGCCCTCCTCCCCTTGTGTGCTCCTATGGTTTCTGCCCCGACCTGTAGGCTACTGACTTACAGCCAAATCCTCATCTCCGCCAAGAACTCAATCCTGAGCCCCAGACCCACTGGGTATTTTGATGGGCCTGTCCTAAAGATCCCTCCAGTTCAACGTCCCATCTCTTCCTTAACACCCTCTTCCCTTCCACGTCCTACAGCAGGGAATGAAGAAACCAATTGTACTGTTTGCTAACCCAGACCCTTGGACTTCATTCTTGAATCTCCCTTGTCATTTATAAGTCACTCACAAAGCTCTCTCAATCCTACCTCCTAAATACCTTTAGAATTTAAACCCCGTGTGCCGTCTTACTTATTTGCTAATGTCAGCTCCTCCTCATTTCTTGCCCAGACTGTGCAGTAGCCATGCTTTCAGCTTTCCTCCAAACACAGCCCTACCCCTGCACCTCTCCTCTGCTGGCGTAACACACACGGCTCAGACTTCACAGATGGATCCTCGTTACTGTGTGTGAGCTGCAAACTCCTTTCAGTGTTAGGCCATTTGTGACTTAGCCTATAGATGTCTTCCGACATTTCTTCCCCTACATGTGATTCTCCCATGTCTGGCTCACACTGTGTCAGTGTGTGTTCTCTCTCTACCTGAGCTCTCCCCTCATCCCACCCATCCATGGCTTGTTGGCCTGGAAGCTACTTTCTAGCCCAAACACCCTCTTCTCTCTTACATCTTTGAATCTCACTAGAGTTAGGTTCTCCTTTTCCTGGGGTCCTCCAAGTAAACCATTACTTTTTTATATACATGTTTCTTTCCCCTGAATCTCAAAGTTCCTCGAAGGCACTGGCTCGTTGTCACTTTCTGAACCTAATGGGCTTCTCCTATCTTGATACTTTGTCTTCCCTTCACCTGGGCATCACACTACTCTTTCACTTCTCAGATAAGTCCTCAGAGAGGCCTTCCCTGATCTTCCTGTGGAATACAGAAGTCTCTGTCACTTCTTTCCCCTCCCCATGTTCTTTATCTTTCTTTACACTGTTCCTCATGTATAAATGTGCTTGTGTCATTATGACTGTCATTGCCTGACTCTCCACTAGAATGTCAGCGCCATGCAGGCGTATTTGTCTCTCCTTGTTCCCTCGTTGGTGTCCTATGGCCTGGCACTTAGTAGGCCCTCAGTTGAGTATTTAGATGAATGATTGAATCATATCCTTTCCGATTAACATATTCTTGGCACCGAGTAACCATTCAGTAAAGGTTTATTAAAAGAATAAACACGCATTGAATTGTGGCTAAATAAACGCCCGTGCCTGAACCCACCATCCTGGAGGGACCTATGGCCCTCTGGAAGAGGGAAGCAAGACAGCTGGAAGCCACATAAAAATGACTGGCTAGTGGCAAAGTCCGTTCTCATCAGAATTCTGGTTCAGTTATTCAGTTCAGATTTTTGGCAAGTGATGCAAATTCTTTTTCAGAAAATGTTGATTGATTGCACAGTTGTACCCACTTCATTTGCAAACCTTCATTATCTCTTTTTCCTTTCCTCCCTCTGTCTGCATTTAGAAGGGGAGGAGCAGTGTGTAATTCCACAAGGCAGTTTTTGTGAATAAACCAACTAACTGGCTGCTTCTTTCAGTCTCACAGTTTCCACACAGAATCCAAGTGTCTGCTTCCGTTGTGTGTTCTCTCTTGACTGAATCTCCTTGCATTCATTCACTTGAGTATTCATTTGGTGACTCACACACTCATTCAGTGAATCAGTTGTTCAGTTTTACTGACGGTACAGGTATATGTGGACGCTTGACTTGTCAAAAGCAAGAGTTCTTGACACGGGATCTATGGGTGGGTTTCAGAAGTGCTCTGGAATTTCTGTAATTGTATATGCAAAGTTTTATATGTGACTGTTGTCTGAGAAAGAGCGTTTACTTTTAAACAGCTCTGTTATTCAAAGAAAGAAACATGTTAAGTACCTTTAGTAGAGAAAGGCTTGAGCTTAGCCTTGAATCTAAATAATAGGTCCTCAAGTTAAGTTTTTTCTCTGTAATCATTTACTGGTGGTGATAAGTATGAAAGCATGTGCTTGTATATGTTCTTGATTCCATGTCTGACAGTCTTGTAAACCTGTTTACTAATCTGTATACTCCAGACAGTGCTCATATTTCTTATTTAGTTTCTGACTTTGCCTCAATCATAGCCCTGGTAGGTATCCAAGAGGCGGAAAGCAATAGTGATGCAGACCTTGAACTGCTGACATGAATAAGACCTAGTTCCTGCTCAGTTACCATTGGTGATGGTGTGGACTCTTGTGTATATGAAATCAGAGGAAAGATGGTGGGGCTGTAAAAACTGATGTTGGTTTCCAGCGGTGGTGGCTGTGTACGTTTACCTCATGAAGTTATGTCTGAGGCATTTGGCATCTTAAAACAAATGCCAATTACTGCTGGAATAGGGCACGAGTGAATCCTTCAAAAGAAAATTGAGTGGGCAGTTGCTGACACTCAGTGAATTGCTGGCTCTTTGCCTACGTGTGTGTGAAATGTGTGTGTGTGTGTTTGTGTGTGCGCGCGTGCGCGCACTGCTTTGAGGCCCTGATTGCCCCTGGCTCACAGGGTGTGTGGTGACACTGTGGGTTTGATATCATGCTGTAGGAAAGGCAGAAGCTGGTGACAACATACAGGGGGAAAAAGTCCTAATATTCTGTTAAAACTGGGGTAAAGATAGCTAATGAGAAAAGTTGTCTTTGGCCCAGCCTCTGCCTTTTATAGCAAGGAGGAGAGAACTGACCTGTGCTGAGAGCCCCGTGGGCTGGGCCCTGGGCTCTAGAGTGTTCGTCTATTCACAGGCATTTATTGTGTGCCTCCTGTGTTCTGGGCCCTGTCCTAGCTGCGAGGGCTTCAGCAGTGTACAAATGATCCCTCTGGCTTGTGAAGGGAGCATGCTGGTGGGGGAGACAGACGCTATGCAAATAAGCTGTAGGAGGAAAATTAAAGCAGGGCGGGGCATGTCACATGTCCTCACAACTGCTCTAAGAGGCATTAACCCTTTTGACAGAATGAGAAATTGAGGTCCATGGAGCCTAATTTGTCTAAGACCACCCAGCAAATTAGGGAAAAATGGAGGATTTAAAACTTGGTCTGCCTGACTCCAGAACTCCAGTCCTTGCCTCTGTGCACAGCTGTTCCCTATAATGTAATTCCTCCCAAGCAGCTCCCTGGGAATGAATCAGATAGCCTACAGTAAGTGACCTGAGTCACAATAATGCCCTTTAGAACCCCGAGGTGATACGACAATCTGGCTGGTGAGACAGTTGCCTCGCGCAGTGCCCAGCGGGACGCTCTGATGTGGGTGTGCACTTCAGGGGCTTTGATGTGAGCAGTGGTGTTAAGTAGAACGGGAGATAGGATTGGAAAGTTTTTCTGTGCGTTTGCAGACAGTGCTGTGTGGACATTGGTCCTCCTGGGTGTAATTATGTGGCTGCTAAGCGGCACTGTTGATCCCCCAAGAAGGCACTGCCTAGTGGGGGTCCCAGCCCTGCAAGTGTCTGACTGAGTGTTGCTGTTACAGTTTAAGGAAAAGTGATGAAATGCCTTCGTGTCTGACCCCAGAGTCCTGACCATTTAGTTCACTGTTCATATGATCCCACTGCATACCCAGCTCCAGCAGTACCTGAGACCTTCCCTGACCCCACTTCTCCCTGCCCCCACTCTGAGTAGAGAGTTGAGAGTTGTACATTTATTGCATTTTATTCATTTGCTTATGTGTCAGTCTTCCCACTAGGCTCTGATCACCTGGAGGAGCAGGATGGTGCCTTTTCACTTTTATATCCTCTGACACAGTGCCCAGCACAGAGTAGAGGCTCGACAAATATTTTACATGCTTGCTTTTAGCTTTCTTCTGCCAACCTATCTAGAAATGGAAACAGGAGCCTGACTTACATCTCTAGCACCTCGGTCAGTGGACTTTAATGTCTTCCATATTATAAGGCTTCACTAAATTTTCGATGAATAAAGGTAATACCACAGCCTGCGATTATTGCGCCTAGGAAATTGTGCAGAGTGACTTTTCAATAGCAGGTGCTTGTTATAATCAGAGCTTTGTGTCCTTTGGGCCAGCACCCCACTGCTTCATGGAACTATTTATGTTGACTGTTCCTTTGGCAGAAAGAAAGTTACTGAGCATGATGCCAAGCATTGATGTGGCCCGAGAGAGAGAGAGAGCGAGAGAGAGAGAGAGAGAGAGAATGACTGAGTGGAAGAACAGGAAAGAGAAGAGGGAGAAAGCAAGAGACATTATTTTTTCTAGCACCGAAACACAAGCTGCTTCCTGCAGAGCTGATGTTTCTTAGTTCCCTGTCGTATCAGTGGCCTAGGAAAGCCCGGAGGATGGATGGAGCATTAGACTGGAAGTAATAAGGTTGTGCTTGACTTACCTCAGTATTTGTAGCAGATGTTACAAATGTCATAACATGAAGCTTTGGGATCAGACTGAAAAACAAAAAATCAAGATACCAGATGTGGACCTCTTCCTTTTACCAGCAAGTGCAGCTGCCACTGCGCTGATTCAGTGGTAATCTCCACCCTCTTCCTTACTGGGCAGACTCATGCCACTAACTGCTTGCTGCTGGGGTCAGAGAGGTGACAGCAGCAAAGCAGCACTCATTGGAACGGCTTTTAAGACAGTTTGCAAAATGAAAGTGTGCTAAACCTTTTCCCTCCCTGAGGGAGCATGGCAACTCTAACCCCCATTAAAAATTTAAACCACTCAAAAAAATTATTAGTGCATTTGTGGGGAAGATAATGAACGGACCAATGAACGGACAAGTATTAAACGTTCCAAAGTTAGTACCGTATTCAAATCCCAAATTTGATGTGTTCTCTGTGTTATTTCCTTTGAGAGCTTTGGTCAGAGAGCACTTGGTGTCTTTCTGTGAATTGTGTGCTTAATTCTTGAAAGGCATTTGGTATTCCTGCCTGACACACAAAGAGCACGTGATTTGTAGAGGAAAGTGGTCATTGGAAGAAGAATTTAAACGACACCAGAAGCAGCTCAAAACTGGGGCCCGAAGACTGTACTCAGAAAGCAGAGCACCTACCTTCCTGCATCAGCAATATGTTCAGGCATGGAGCCTGGGCAAGAACATGAGACGCCCACTCCCTGTGGCACACTGGACTCTTCTTACACGCGGGACCGCCTCACTCGGTGGACTGTGTCTTAGTCAGCCTTGTATCCTGAGCACCCAGCACAGAGCCTGCCTCACAGTGAGGTTCAATACACGTTTGCTGCTATAGCCCTGAAGCCTGAATAAATTAGTTTATATCTTCTTGCTGAGTTCATGTTAGATAAAAATCAAGACTATCACTCAGTGATTCTCCTAGTCTATATTCTTTATTCTGAAGTCACCATATAACTGTCTGTCTCAGAATTTCTTCGGATTGAGGGGGGATTACAACCCAACATATCCTATACCTCTGCTGGGAATCCAAAGATAGTAATCAGTTTTTGTCATGATTGATTTTTTTTTTACCTTTTATTTATTTTGTAAAGAAATGAGGAAATGTTCATTCCCTCCACTGTGTGAGGGGAATGAAATAGTTAACTTTAAGCTTTGTGTCCAAAAGCAATCCCTGTGAGTTCAAGTTTCAAGTTGTTGAAGCTAATAAATACACTTAGAAAAGCCTTGGTTGTATTTTAAGTTGGTAAAAACTGAAGTCCTAAAAACATTGCCCTCTTTTTATGTACATTGCTATTTTGGAATAATTAAGAAATTAAAATTGTAATGATTGAGTAATAACTACCATTTTTAAAAACTCCTCTTTGCACCTTTAGCAATTAATTTCGGAGTGTCAGAAACACAGGCGTATCCTTGTCTATTAGGCCAGTCCCCTCCTCCATGATGCCTGGCATCTCTTGGGGACCTCTTGTGTACCCCACTCCCCAAGCCTCTGCCTAGGCTGTGGGTCTGCCTGCATTTTCCTGAGGTTCTGTCCTCAGAGACTTTGACTGTCAGAGGTTGACCTCATTCCCTCAAGTGCTGTCACTCCAAACGGCAGCTTAACCCACTGCCTTAAGAATTTCATTGTCAAGGGAAGTGTGGGTTCTCCCATGAAGAATGTTAATCACCCTATACGTAGCCTGCGTAAGGAATCCACAGTAGTTCCTATAGTAACTGCCAGATTGTTGGAGAAAGGCCATTTTCCCCTTTCTACAGCTACAGATGGAGAAATATGTGCCTAGGAACTATCATTTCCTTCAATGGAAAAGGAAGACAGGGTGGACAATGTGAATCTTTAAAATGGAAACTTTGTACTATGAAGAAGTCTCTGTAATTTGCTGATCAAATACATGGAAACATTGTAGAGACTTAATACAGTGATACTTGGGTGCTATTTCACTTAGAGGACCATGCTGTTTTGATATAGAAAACTTAAATAAAAATTGTCAAAAATCATATGAATACTATTTAATTATTAAGATGAGAAGTGCTTAATAAACACTCCCTTGACTAAGCACATCGACTGAATATTGTCTGTTTTCCCCTTAGTTCTTTAATAGTGGAAGCAATATAAACATGCTTTTTTGAAAAGAGCAGGCCTGGTTTCTTTTTCCCAAATTCAGCAGTTCATTTGTAAGTATTTAAACTTTCACAGTCATGTCATCCCTAATTCATTCAGTCCATACTTAAATTGTGGAAGACATTTAAATATGTATTGCGTCAAAGAACTTTAGATCAGCATAAGACTTTGTGAAGTTGCGATTGTATGATTAAATACCTTTTTTGGTCTAAATTGATAGTATAATGTGTTAATAGGCTCTGGGATATGAATTATGAAGACTTTTTTTTTTTTTACAAAAGATCCACTAAGTATGATTTTAAAAATAAACTCAAAGTGTACTACTCCTGAATACAGGAGGTTTTTTTCCTTGTGTTTATTTTTAATCAAGCATGTGATTAATGTCCCTATTTCTTTTTTCTGGTCATCAATTATCCTGTATTTTAAATAGCAGAAACTAATCTTGGTGAAAGTACGTTGAAAAAGCATTGTTTTTATTTGTTTTCAGATATTTACGTGATGTGCTGCATGAATAGTCCACATACAGTGCTTTCAACAACAGAGTTTCAAATGCAGCATTGCGATATGGATTAAGCTGGTATCCAGCTTAACTATTTCAGTGTTTCTTCTCCAGACCTGAAACTCCCCCAGTGTCTAAGGCATGCACGAACACTGAAGAGTTTACTGTTGAAAGGATCCAGTTTGTGAATGTGGGCCTCACAGTAGGCAGAGCTGCAAGGGCCAGTTTCAGAATGAAGATTTAGTCCCATATTATACGCAAACATAGAAATTTTTATTTTGATAGGGAAGCACACACACACATACACACACACACTAATATGTACCTTATGAACTTAAGGGGCTCCTGAGAAAACCCTCTCTGGCTTCCTTGGCTTTACAGCGAGGACGCCTCATTGAGATTCTTCAAGGAAAATCCCTTTTCTTTTCTTCAGTAGCCATGGAAAGACTCATTAAGCATTCTGTACTCCATTCTTTCCCAGAGCCTCACTTCGCTCAGCCCAAATGCTAACGCCCAGCCCAGGGAGTGATGTCCAGGGATTCCGTTAGCACGCCCTTTAGTCCTTGCTTCCCCACAAGCTCAGTGTGGGATCAGATCCTTACGGCTTGGATAAAGGATTCAGAGGGCAGCCATCAGAGGTGACCCTGCATGAAGCTGGCCTTTTTGCTAGGTGGATGCTTCCTGGCTCCATTCTTGAGATACTGCGTGCAGAACTTTAAGGCTACATTTACCTATGGCACTGTACTGTTGCCACGTGTAGGGAGAAATGAGAAAGTTCCTCTGAAATGGTCTTCCCTGTCTGCCAGTGCCTGCTTTGTCCTAATAAAACAATCCATGGGAAATCCTGCCTCAGGATGTCATGCCCACCTTCACCTTTGAATACCTTTTCTGAGTGATCCCTCGGAGAGCAAGCCCCTCTGTGGCCTGTGGTCTACCTTCCCACGGTGAACAGGGCTGTTGAGGGGCTGGGGGCGTGAAGGAAAAGGGCAGGGTGGGATGCAAGGGAAGTAGGGCTCTTGGCTTTTCCCCCTTTCATTATGTGTGTCCACTGAGCTGTCCTGTTTCTGTTCCTAATGGGTTCTTCTGTGGCAAGCTGACCTTTCGGCTGAATAGGTCAAACTCCCACTGAGCACTAATCCTCCACCTTCCTCATGCTGGTGCGTCCCCTGAGGTGAGGAGCTGGTGAGGAATAGGACTGGGAGTATGTGCTGCATTTCCCAAAAGAAGGATTGTCCTTTACTGCACTCAATTAATTCTCAAAGACCACCGTGTGAGGTTATGCTGAAAAGTCCAGATTAGAACATTTTTGCTGACATTGTTGAGGGGCCAAACTAATTTTTCAGATACATGTTTCAGACTGTGGTTTCCTTCCAAGTCTTCTACTTTTTAATGAAAGGCCAAATGCACAGTCCTAATGATTCATCATATCATTTTGGATTTCTGAACAAGACAATTAGAATTTCTTTAGTTGATTTTTTTTTAATAAAAAACCTTTCTCCCTATGTATCTCTTCCATTTAAAGTCTCTTAAAATGCTAGGTGTTTTATTATTAACTTTTGTAAAACACAAGGTAGTAGGGTTGTGTTTGTTGATAATTATATGCTAGGCTTAGTTTTTGTTTTAAATTGCATAAAATTTTCTTTTGGACTATTAGGTTTCATAACATTAGTTACCTTATTTATAGTAGCTAGAAATTGTCCCAGCATTGCATAGGCACTCAGCAAATGTCGAATTGAATTTTAAGTTGAATTACTATGGTTTGATCTTTCTTTCCTATAACAGTGTGGATAAACTGTTCAACTTACACACCTCTCAAATCTCACTGTCAGTGAGCTAGCTAGTGACATGATCTTCACAGACTAAGGATTGCACATTCCATTTATTTAGCAATGTCCTGTCGGTATATGTATGGGTGGGAGTTTCTGTTAATTTTGTTAGTGTTCTTTAAATGCAGAAAGTAGCCTCTTATAATTGAACAGACAAATAAATGTATCGGTAGATCCGATGAAACATTGCCTCTTCAGCAATAATAAGTGTACATTGTGTCTGAGCTACCATATGGTTTTAGAAATTGTCAATTTCCAAAATACAGAAATCTGAGAGAGCCTCAAAAATAATTTATTACTTTTCTGAGGATGATGGACCCCGAGGAGGAAATGTCCCTTTAGTTTTTCTTTAGGTATTAATGATACTCTATAAACACGATGAGATTAACATGGAGAAACAAATGTGTTTGCATTATTTCTGAGTTATCAGATCATTGTCTCAATTCTCAAAATGCCAAATGTGATTGGATAAGTGCAAGATAAGAAGTATATATTTAACATCTATTCAGTTAGCAATAATGCTAGAGTTAAATCTGGGCTCCTACCAAGGGCATAATGGGCTCCTGTTTAACATATTTATGTTGGTTGTAAAATTAGGAACTGTCATTACAGCCCACATCACCTGCATAAGTGCAAAACATATAAATCAAAAGAAGTTCCTGTGCCATAAAAATGCCATTGAATAGAATAGCATGAAACTACTTACAAGATACTTATATATTATGCTAGCATGTATGGGGATACACACTGAGATTTCTAGAGGACTTGAAGAACAAAGAATAACGATGCAGGTAACACTCATGTATGAAGACATTTATTTAGAGAACAGTCTGAGCTCTAGTGGGGAAAATGCAGGAAAAGAAAGGCCACCAATAGCCAGGCTTGAATAAACCCTGTGCACCCCCCTGAAGACAATTGTCTCAATGCTTCTAGAAGGCATTTGAGCTGCCATCTTGGGCCTTCTAGAAAATAAACACTCTCCTTACATTTCCTGTGATGTTTTAGGGTCTCATTATCTGGAGGCTGTTGCTTTCTTGGCCCCCTTGTAATCCAGTTCTTTGTAGAATATTTTATACTCTCTAAAACCAGTCAATTTTTTCGTGAGGTGCAGTGGTTTATTTTGAACTTTATAGTTGGAAGCCCTGAAGTGCCCCCTAATTATAAACTATTAATAAGGAGCTTTCTGAATCCTAATTACTGCCTCAAAAATAGAGTGGACACTTGAAGTTTTTCAACTCTCCATTCTCCCACCCACCCCCATAATCTTACCAAAAAAAAAAGACTGCAGATTTTATTCATGTGGGATCATTCACACCAAGCTACCATAATGTGCAATTAACACTCTAGAAACTGAAAACAGTATTCAGCAAGACAGCTGCATTATCAAAAATGCCAAAGGAGTTTTGAAGGGAGTAATGTGCATGTTAGAATAGGAAATTAATCAGAAGCATGCACACACACACATACACACATGTGGTAGTACTGTCTAAAGTATATCTGAATATTAGAATTTTAAAAATCCTATGTCTATATTTGTAATAAAGATTAATCTCAACATAGAAGACTGATGTTTCTGTTTTAAGATTTTTAGTTGTATGTTTTGCTTCTGAAGCAAATGAGAAGGTTAGAGATCTCTAAGATCCCTTCCAGCTGGAACATTCTTTCATAATAATCACTCTTCAATTAAATTTTATAAATTTTCCCATTGAAAAAATGCCCCTTTGGTTTTTCTCTTGCTAGTAATAATGATACTTATGCTGTTTTCAAAGTGCCTTTTCGACATTGCAGACACTAACTCACAATTGTAGGGGTAAGCTAACTCCCTACTTTTGCACACCACAATAATCATAAGTGCATTTATATTAAAATCCCTGCTAAGCTATGGATCCAACTGACCAATTTAGTAACTGAAATGAAACAGAATTATCCCAGTAGCATTTTGCTGGAATTTTCTTGTCAGCTAGCTGAAAAGGTTTTTAGAAGTAAGAAAGTAGAGGATTTTTATTTTATTTTCAATTAGTAATATCTGGGCTTGAGGGGGCAATCATTTGTAATTAAATTTTCAAGAAAATCACAAAAACACAAGAAATTTACTTATTGGAAATATAGAAAAGATCTGAATATTCTCTTTCATAAATAACTGTAAAGTGACCAGATTTTTATGATGTTTGAAAACTTACATACCCAGACAAATAGGTTTAAGAGCAAATTGGCACTGCATGTTAAAAAAAAAAAAATTGTAAGGAGATGACCCTCAATTCTGGATTCCCAAAATATCATGCTTCAAGCCCACTTTTGTTAGGGATTATTGGGGTTCCTTGGGTGGCAGATGCCTACAGGAAAAGCGTGTGGGGTATGCCAAGAAGAAAAATGATTGACCCTAAGTTAGGAGGAGAACAAAAATGTTCAGGAACTGGAGATAAGAAACAATAACTGACCTGGTGAGGCACGTGCCGGCCAAGGGTTCACCTATGCAGTAAATATGAAATCCAGCCACCTCGGGACACTGAGCACTAGTGCAAACAGTCATTAATGAGACTCTCTTACCTAATACGTTGTTATTAAATTGTTAGAAAGTTATTGCATTAGAAAATAGAAAAAATGTCATTTGTGTTTTTCTAGCATAGAGGATATGAAAAGTTTAGGCTTTTTTCTGGAGAGAAAAATACTGTATGCAGATGCTTGAAAATATCAATATCTTACTTGTAAGAAAAACAGTGTACTAATTTATTTTAAAGGAATCTGTACATTCATATGTTTTTACTCCAATATAGGAAAAACGATCCAAAAGACTTTCTTAAGAAAGTCTGAATGTGTTTTTTTAATGTGTCTAAGCAGTTGACATTCAGAATTGAAAATTCAACCTAGGCTGTGCTTATATGCTCAGACAACTCGGAACCAAAATTATACTGGGTGGTGTTTCACATCTCATTACTGTAGTAACTAGGTGGAGATGCAATTCAAGAGAAATTAAGCTGAAGGTATGAAATCAGAGCTCCAACTTAATTTTTCTTCCTTTCTTTTTTTTCTTTCTTTCCTTTTCTTTTAAGTTATAGGTGCACAACGAAGGAGAAGCCCCAGTGCACTAGCCATTGAAGTATTTGAAGCACATTTGGGAAGTCACATTTTGCAGGTACCTTTAAAACAAAAAGAAGCTTGCTTATATTTTATTAAAAAAAATCCATATGTTTAGTCTTTTTAAAATAATTTTTTAAAAATTTTGACTATGCATTTGTTGCTATTTAATCTTGGAATTCTGAAATTCTGATGAATTTATTTTTTTCTTTTTAGAAAGCCATCCCTTGAGAGAATATTAATGAGAAAGGGAGGGCAAGTATTATTTGTGCTGTAATAATTTAGATGGATTGCACTATCTAGTTGATGCGCAATGTGTAATAACTGGCTGTTCCCAGAATGACGTGTGTGTGCTGTACTTGTAAGTGGATATATGTGTGTGTCTCTGGAGCTATATATTGTTTTTGGAAGAGCTAAGTTTTGTTGTGAAAGTACTGTGACATTTTTATGTGTTGCCAAGTTTCAGTTCTTTGCTTGAGTTTGTATTTGTAAGTGCTTCCGATCTCAATGTTTGCCTCCCCAAATTAGAAAATTTCTCAGGGTGAAATTTTAAACTATATCTTTAAGTGAAAAGAAACAGATAATAATTGATATTTCCAATGAATTTCATGACAAATAAATGTGAAGGTTGTTAGGATGGAACTGTAGCTACTTAGCCCTGGAGAAGATTCATCCCAAACTCAGCATCTTGCTCATTCAAAACTTTAAGACTTTCTCATCAGTTCAACACATTTGTCTTCAACCATGGATAATTGTTCTACATTGTTCTTGCTTTCAGGGTAAATGTTGCCATGGCCAAACCTTCTTTTAACTATGGAAGATATATTTTTTACATGGAATTAGAGAAGCAGACACGTTTGGCATATTTAGGCAGCTTACTGTATTTGGAAAAGGTGGTTATATTTTTTTAAACCTTGGGGTAAAATAAAGGTAAACTCCAGATTCCTGTTCATTTTAGAGTTCCTAAAAATGGCCACTATGGTGCTTTCATTTTCTAGATAGTCAAAAGCAGTACTGAATCTAGCATATTATTCCCAAAGTATGTACCTTTAGGAAACTGTTACCAGATTCTCCCTAAAAAATTAGCTCATGGTCAAATCCCGGTGGTTCTCCAAAGCAGTTTCTTTTCTGGCAGTTTCAGAATCACTTAACACTTGTTCAAAGGATGCATTCTTGGGCCTCAACCTCTGCATCTACTAAATCAGAGTTTACAGGGAATTTGAGGTTTTTACCAGAAATTTGTGGTTTTTAACAACCTTTTGAGATAATTTTGATGTTCCAGCAGGTCTGAGATACCACAGTTCACATTTACAAACTTAAGGTCTTGAAGAGTCTTACTTTGTTTATTTTTGTTTAATCTTATTTTTCATTTGTACATTAATATCTGTTAATATATTGTAGAACTGATGTTTCTAGAAACACACCTTAGTAGTTGCTATTCTAATGTGTTCATAAAATTTTGAATTACCTTTGCAGTAACCTAGGATTGGTTTCAAGGACACAGAAGGGATCATGTTTTTATTTCCTTTTCTCCTGTACATACTTTGTTCAGAATCTTTGTTATAAGTTTTGTATGGGCCATGACATATGTATTATTAGATTCTGGTTTCATTTAGGATTGTTCCTATTTATATTTTGAAGCAGTTGGTGCCTAAGACTTATTAATGAAAAAAAATGATTTGAAAAGTAGCCCCTAGATTCTTATGCTCTGAATTCTTTCTGGAAATCATGACTCCAAAGTCCTATGGGGAAGGTGACTTAGGAGCTGCAAGAATTTAAACGGACACAGAACTTACAAGTTTGAATTGAACATAATCTCAGTATAAAAATGTAATGTAGAATGACTGTCCCAAATGCCAATTCAACATTATACTTTGTTGAGAAAATAGAGTATCTAGAGTGAGTCTGCAAGCTCATCTCCATTTTGGGCTGGTCACACTCTACTCAGACACCACACTTAAAGGAAACATAGACAGCTGGATGCCAGGTGGAGCAGCATAACCACACTGGTGAGTGACCTGGAAATCGTGTTACAGGGAGAGTGGCAAAGGGCCAGGAGAAGTTTAGTTTCGAAAACACCTGACTTAAAAGGGACATTGATGCCCTTGAATCCTCGTGTCAAAAAAAAAAAATATATATATATATATATATATGTATATATATATATATATATATATATTCTGTGTGGCTTCAGAGTATGGAACAAAGATAAATAGGTACAAATTGAAAAGAAAAAAAATTACCTTCATACAAGAAAACTGCCAAATAGGGCTGACCACATTTGGAATATGTTCACAGCTGTTGGCTTTCAGGGGAAGTATAGGTGGCTTGGAGGGATGCTTGCAATAAAGTCAAGCATCTAGCAGGGCGTGGTGGCTCATGCCTGCATTCTCAGCACTTTAGGAGCCAAGGCAGGAGGATCACTTGAGGCCTGGAGCTTGAGAGCCTAGGCAACGTAGGGAAACCCTATCTCTTGTAAAAAAAATTAGCTTGTATGGTAGCGTGTGCCTGTAGTCCTAGCTGTTTGGGAGGCTCAGGTGGGTTGGTCACTTGAGCCCAACAGTTTGAGGTTACAGTGAGCAATGATGGCACCACTGCACTCCAGCCTGGGTGACAGAGTAAGATTTTGTCTTATAAAAAAAAATGAGGCATCCAAGCATTTTTGTACTATACAATCTTGTAATTGCCATAGAAACTAAAACTTTTTATATCATTTGATTTTAATACTAACGGAAGAACTATATAGTACTCTAAATACTAGAATTATGGGCAAGAAGGGTTGTAAATTAGTAATAATAAGAAGAGCCTCCACTAAGCTATCTAATTAGTTGTTTTGCCTAAATATTAGGGAAACCCTCGAGCCTCTGTCTTTACCACATTTAACAATATCTCAGTGTTCTGCAAGGATGAGATTGCTTCTACCTTTTGTTTCATGAGGGTCCACAGTAGAGTCATGGAGATTCATGAAAACTGGGATGAATTATTCCTTCCCTTCTTTCCTTCTTACTCTTCCTCCACTTGATAAAGACCTATGTGGTCAACAAGGTATAGGTATGGTCTCTAACTTCACAGTTTATAGTCATCCAAAGTTTCATATACTTGATAAGAACATAGAATTCACTGTACATGGCTGCTGTCTTAGACTAGCTTGCAATCACTGGGGGAAAGAGGTTTTCTAGATTGGTAACTAGTCGTCTGATGGTCCTATTACCTGAGAGAAGTTGAAAGGGATATGCTTTTAAATAGCCAACTTGATAGGAGATAAGCAGTTGGAAACCGGGGTCTGGTTCCTCTAGAGCAATATTGAGGCTAGGGCTGAAAGCAGGCCTAGGAATTACTGATCACTGGTATTTAGATGTAAAGTTCAAATCAAGCAGTGGGTTACACACCATAGAAAAGATGTGGAACAAAGAGAAGGTTCAGGAGAGGCAACCCTGGGACATGCCATCATTTAAGAGGACAGTAGAAGAAAGATGAGAAGGGAGTAGACTGGAATGAAGAAGAAACCACAGGATTTTGATTTTGCCAGAGGATGGAGTATTAGTAATGTCAAGATAGCTAAGGATAAATCCTTGAATAGAACAAGTATTAAAGAGATATCATAGGTTTTGTCAATTGAAACAGTTATAGTAAAGTGTTAGGTACAGAAGAAAACCCCAAACAGTAATAATAGAAGGTAAAGGAACAGAATCTGGGTGTTAGTGGTAAAGGAAAGGTGGGAATTGAGAAGGGAGTGTCAAGGGAGAATTGCGTTTTTCATGTTGCTTCAGTATGTTTATTTCTCTGAGATTCTCAGGCCAAGCATTTTGTGCATATTGGAAAATAGATGGAAAAATAACTCTATTGGCCAATTATATGCTCTTTAGCAATCAGCCTTTTTAAAATCAATATCTTGTGGTCATGTCTGTATTAAGAAAGGATTGGTTTTCATTATTACTAATGGCTAAATGTCATTCCACACTAGGATGTACCATAATTTATTTAACCATTTTCTTGCTATTGGGTATTTTGATTATATCTAAAAGTTTGCATTTGTAAGCAAATACCAACTGGGATGTGTGTGTGTGTGTGTGTGTTTATTTCAATTATAAAAGCTTAGCTTAGATGGATTTTAGCCTAAATTTATTGAATTTTTACTATGTACTAAGTTTTGTGTATTGTGCTAATTAAGTTCTTTTCTTTATATCATCATATACTCACAATATGTACCTATGAGATAGGTGCTATGATTAGGTACATCTTAAAATTAAATAAACGAAGACTTAGTAAGCTTGAATAACTCAATCTGTCATGTCTGTTGAGGTAATAGAGTTGAATTTGAATCTAGTGTTAGGATGCTAACACTAGATTATAATACTTCCCAAGACATGATAAGGGCATTTTAAAAGACATTGGTAATAGGAGGGAAGAATGAAGACATTTATAGTTGGAGTGAACAGAATTGGGGAACTGATTGAGTTTGGAAGGTGAAGTAGAGGTCAGTTCTGGATACCAGTAGGGAGTTCAGGACAGTTCTGTGGCTTCGCTGCGCCAGGCAGCAAGCTCTCCTGCTCCCTGTGCTCCCAGGATCGTTTCACTGAAGCACATGCTAAGCACTCCTTGATGCAGAGGGTTTAGGGGTAGGGGGTGAGGATGGGCTTCTTAAATTTTGGGATACCCATTCTCTGACTGTAATACGTGTTTTTGCTGTGTACATCTAAGTAGCCATATAGTCTCTTAGGAAAAATAAGAAAATTTGGTGAGATCACTGAAAATTTGAGTACTTTTCCACTGAAAGGGGAAAGAATTAAACTTAATTGGAGATTCTATCAATGTAAAATCAATTTTGCAAAGCCAAATTCCAATACCAATATTGGATCTAATGATTAAATACCAGTGTATGTAGACAGGGCCAAGGCCCAGACTGAGTACTGTGAAACTCTGAGGCCGTCAGTCACACGGCAGCCTCACTACTGACTGTGACGAGCATGATAGTCCCAGTGAACCTGTATCTGTTTCAGGTATGAATTTTAGGACAGAGACATCTTCTGCAGCAGAGTTGAGAGTTCGAGGGATGTAAGCCTTGCAACTACAGGGCTGTGAAATGTACCTACTGGGCTTCAGTCAAGGGATTGTAGTTCATTATATTTTTCTTTGACTTTTATAAATTAGATGAGGAATGGGAAGGCAAGGGGTTAATACTGGGAACTGTACATTTTGTGGCAGGATAAGTAAAAATCCAAACACTTTCGGAGTTCATTATGAGGGATCTTTCCTGAATATAGTACATGGGATTAAGCACAAATTTGGTTCCTGCTTTAAAAGTTCTCTTAGGGCATTGTGTTCCCACTTCAGGATTTCCTTAATACGAGAAAGTATGAGTGGTATTTATTTTTACTTTTTCATTTTAGGGACCAGATAGAATATTCATATTTTACCTTATCAAAGTGAACAAAACACGAAATGGTTACAGATACTATCTTTGTAAGTCATAAAATTAACTACTGGAATGATTTTCCCCTTAGGTTCCAGATTTATGAATGGAGTGCTGTAATTATTTGTATGCCCTTAGCAGAAGGATTTAAGTTTTTTTTTTCATTCTGTAAATAATGCTTATATAATTGTTATATAAAGTTGCAATATTGTGTTTTGCATACTCCATAGTAATACTACTTTACTCACCTCACAGGTGTTAAAACAAACAAATCAAACCTAATACATGGAAATTTTTAAGGTTTATGTTTGTATTCGTTGTCAGCACATTACATTGAACTATATAGAGATAGACATTTTATTACTGATATTGTATAATATACTTAAAAATGATTAAAGAACAGTGCTTATCCATAACTCATTTTGGATTATAAAAGAAATAACATTTTGTGAGTCATATGAATATAATCATAAGTACCCACATGATTGTACATAAATGACACAGAAATGCACTTATTATTTAAATTAAGTCTTGAGAGAACAAAAAGAATATTCTGTAAGAAATGCCCTAAAACACAGAAGTAATGGTGGAAGTGTGGTATCCATGTGTCAGTGTTATGCTTGGCCATATTACATGAGCCCTCCTATATCTATGACATTGACCTTGCATCATTTCTGTCCATAAAGGAATTTTTGCATTGCTCTTAGAACATACAGGCACCAAACTGAAAGAGAATCCCATGGGCAGACTCTTTGTAGGGATACCAAGAAAGAACCTCCAGGAATATTCCAAGATTAAAGCAGCTAAAGTTCTCTGACTGGGAGTGGAGAAAAGGCCAGGTAGTGTGGTTGCATGATTGCCTGTGTTCTCCACCATATTAGAGAAATGATTGTTTTTTGCAAAGATCATTTATTAGTAGAAAACTCTCTTGTCTAAGGCACAGATAGGGTCTGTGGTGATGACCTTAGCAGAACAGTTTCATTAAAATACATATTTTCTAAAAATGGTGGAGAAGGGAGCTCAAATGTAGTTATATTTTATTTATTAGGCAAAATAATCAAAGACTTGTGTGAATAAAATGGGTGACTTCATAGACCATTGAACTGTCAGATATCATTTATGTGGGTTTTTTCCCCTCTCAACACCTTCACCCATGGAACATGGGGTAGAGTCATGCTTCAAATAAAAGAAGAGCCTGTATTTTACAGAGGTTGTTATGGATCAGATTTAGAAGAAAATCAGGTCAAGATTTACATTTAAATTTCTACATTTCTGTTGTTAATCACATTTTCAAGATGGGTTAAGAGCATATGCTGGAATCATGATTAGTTGGCCCCATATATAATTTTGGTCCTGCAGAGTTAGTAGAGAACATACAGGTCCTCTACCAGAAATTTTAAAAAATGTGTGGTTGATATAATAAGGAAAACAAAAAATAAGTAGTCTCTTATTTATGTCTTTGTTATTATTCAAGTATTTCTAGCCACAGTTCCGCTCCAGTTTCTGAGACCCAGCCAATTGTAGAAAACTACACAAAATATTCTGACAGAGAAAATACACTGGAGGTGTAGGCAAAAGGAGCTACTGTGACAGTACTGGGTTGTGGGTGTGGGGTTGTGGCCAGATCTGCTATCTTGGACATTTCCTTTAATCTCATTTAGCAAAAGAAAATAAAGGGTTGACTAGTACAATTCAAACATTTGCGCAAAGGAAAGTGAATATACCTAAAACAGCTCAAAAGCTGACTAATACAAAGATAAAAATTGTTATTTATTAAGATGCTGCCTAGCCAAGTCAATGTTCCTTTTACATTTGATGGTGTAATGCTTTCGAAAGACCTCTGTGAAAGAGAGTGATAACTTCAAGTCTACTTTCTATCTTATTAATGAGTTAGAATTTCACCCTCATTTATTTTATTGGAACTTATAAGTATAAATGAAATGATTATCTCTAGGAAGTTGCATGTTCTTATTCCTGATGGCTTTTGTTGTTAAAGCAGTCTCCTGCTAGACATCAATGCTAAAATAAAATGATTTCAAATAATAGAAGCATTCTGAATTAATTCCTTTAGCTGAGATAGAGGAAGGAGAAAAAGATGAGTGACCCTATAGTCTCCCTATGATCCAGAATGGTAAGAAAATGTAAAACTAAATATAGAAAAAGAGAAAGTTAGTGAATATATTTGCATATGCAAATTAGCTTAATTGATACTGCTTGCCTCTACAGGGATTTTTCATTACAAACTGGAGTGCTACATTGTTCAGCTCATATTGAGTAATTTAGTAACTAATGAGACCAGTTTGCACTAATTTGCATATGATAAATGAGCTTAATTGCAGTAAATAACTTGGAGGCATAATTACTTAATTTTCCTGTGTTGCACGGCTTTTAAGTTCACGTATGAACAACTCAAGATAATTTTGCATATTTAAATTAGTTGCTTTTAAATTTTCTTGAACAAAAAAAAAAGGAATACACCTTATCAATTGAACTATAAAACAATCAAAAGTAAGGATTGTAGTATTTTTATTTGAAAAGAAAGAATGGAAAAGGAAAGCAGAAATTTCTTAAGTCCATTGTTCACCTGTCCTATTACCTCAAATAAGATAAAAAGTATTGGCATTTAGGAAAATGTTTTTAATGTTGAAAGTTAATTCCTGATTTCTGTTCATAACTGATCTGAGTTTAAACTGAAATATTTATACAAATGAATCATAACTTTTGCAATAGGGTTTATAAAAGAGATGTGATGTATCCATTATCTAATTTGGCAAACTAATATTGAAATAGTCAATTGGATCTACCTGCACTGTGCATTTTGTCTAAGTTGCAGAGCTTTAATGAAGTAGCCATTCCTCTGACTCTCGCATTTATTTTCTATCTGGGTTAATGTTTTGTACTTACAAAATTGTTTTCATTGAAGAATCTCAGTGTGGTTTGCCAAGAATTATCTCACTGGTCTTCACATTATGTCAAGAATGTATGTTTTATCAAAATCTCCATTCTCAAAATTGAAAAATCGGAGTGTGCAGAATTTGATGAAAAACCATTATTTACCCTATATTTTATCACCCTAGAATTTCACTTTGGAGGAAAAAGTATAATTTATTATTCAAAATTAACTTCTTAGGCTATATAGGATCATATTTATGATTTTGAGAAAATACTGTATAGTTGTGAAAGTTTAAAACATGTCATTTAAACAGTCATTGCTGCTTTAACTTGTATATAAAAACAGAAGAGGACATTAGAGCTCTTCATATGCCACAATCTGAAAAACTAACTCATGAAACTTTTATCTGAAAAGCTCAAATCTCAATAAATTCAACATAAGCTTCTTTTCAGAGGTGGGCCGGAACAAGTACTAATATTAGCATATTCAAGGTATAAAATTTGAGTCCTTCCAGTAATAGGTCCTCAGGAAATACATGGTGAATAAAAGAATGAACAAATAAATCCTACCAGGCAAAGTCACAGTTAACCTCAGAACCAGAGCCTTGTCTCACCTCTGTGTTCCAAGCTCAGTTTTAATCCATATCTCCTAGACATGAGAGAGAGTATGACAAATTCATTAAGTGCATAGATTTTGGCATCCAGCCAATTTGAGTTTACGTCCCTACTTGCTCATTTATTAACTGTATAGATCTAGAATGGTCTCTTCCCTCTGTGGCCTCAGTTTCTTCATCTTTAGAGTGGAGAGAACTATAGTGGAAGATTCCTGGCAGGCATGCTGTGGGATTGAATGAGATAGTGCAGTTCAAAGTGCTTAGTACAGAACCTGGCATATAGAACGCATCTCAGAAACATCTGCTAGTATTTCTGTCTGAGCATTGGGTACTCCAGAATAACATGCAGGTTTTGAAGAAAAATGTTAATGCTTGTTAGGGGCATTATCAATGAAGGAATATAGGAATATTATCAATAAAATCCTCTCAGGTTAAAAGCAGGATAAATAATTTTCATTGAACACAACATAAATTGTTTACATTAATTGTATTTATATTTTATAGTATATGTTAGTTCAGAGTAAAAAATTTAAAATTTGGTAATAACAATGTATTTTTACCTTGAGAATGAAAATCCTTCTCTTAAAAACCAAAGAGGTTGTGAAAATACTCTCATTAGCAATTTAGAAGCAACTGGAAAAAGTAGTTTGTAAATGTACTCCAGAATCAATGTTTCTTTTAGACCTAAGTGTGATATGCCCTTACTCTTCTTATCATACTGTATAACCTTAACTTAGAGAAATGGAAGTAAACAGTCAGAAATCCAGAAGAGCTAGAAGTACTAGTCATCAACCATTGCTATAAATTAAAATTATGTTGATGAAACGTTTTAATGCACATGTGATTCTCCTCATGTATGTTGCACAAAATCCATCCTCTGCCAAGCCAGCAAGGGCACCTTTCCATGTCAAGATCAGAAGGGAGAACTTCGCAGAAGGATTTTCATAATGGCATATCAATATGGCAGATGCATAGCCCTCTGGGTTTTTATGCACCTTGCTAACTTGGATTGGCAGATAAATATATGTCATCATCACTGAGAAATAGTGTGAGAGGTCTGGGTGAGGAGAAGGGGTTTGAGGTAACTATTACTTTGAAAGAAAGCTGTGGTATTTGGCCACTTAAACTAGTGCTAATTACAAATGAGGACTTTCTAGTTGCAAAGTTAATTACCTCAGGTGACTAGGATCTAGAAAAATGAGACAACAAATCTGAAAGTACTAAGCTTCAGTTTAGTAAATATTTACTGAGTGCCTAATTTGCATCAGAGACTGAGGAAAATGCTGGGAGACAAAAATGAGTCATAGTTTTGCCTCTCAACATTCTCACTGTGAGTGGAAGAGATCAGTAAGAAAATAGACCAACATAGTTCAATGAAACATAGATTAGTGGCTATTGAATCACTTATATCTGGATTTGAATCCCTGCTTTTATTTATGTGGATCTGGGCAATTTATTTAAACTCTCTAAGCCTCAGTTTCCTTAACTCTAAGTGGAGATGGTAGCAATTCTTACCTCATAAAATGCTGCAAGAATTAGATGAGATACTACACATAGTATTAGATAATCTACTACACACAGGCTCACACTGAGCGCTCAAGAAAAATTGGCTGTGACAGGCTGAATCCTAGGAGCAAAAAGAGGGAATCAGATTACCAAGCCTCAGGCCAGTCACTTCCTGTGGCCGCAGACATACACAGTTCATCCCTTTCTCCAGCAACACACACACACACACACACACACACACACACACACACACACACACACACACACACACACACCTTTTAAGTTTGGTGTTCACATGGGTCCCTGTGGGAATAGTTTGAGGGTCTTAGTCTCTTAGCATGGCCACATATGGTAAAGATTGGGGGAGGAAACAAAAGCAGCAATTTCATAGTGATCAGGAAGGTTTTGTTTGGGGCATGCTAATGTAAAGACTGTGTGCAAGGTATGGGAACATATCTTTAATTCTTACTTAGGCACTAAGGGTGGCCAAATTATTTGGAGATTAAAGTAGAACAGAAATATAATTATTCTACCGATTGAGCAACCTTAATCTGAAAATCTTATATCAAAATTCTCCAAGATCCAAAACTTTTTGATTGCCAACATGACCATAAATAGAAAATTGCACACTTAATCTCATGGGATAGGTCACCGTCAAAATTCAGTCAAAACTTTCTTTCATGCACAAAATTATTAAAAATATTTTGTAAAATTATCTTCAGGCTATGTGTATAAGGTATATATGAAACATAAATGAATTTTGTGTTTAGACTTGGGTCCCATTCCTAAGGCATCTCATTTGGTATATGCAAATATTCCTAAATCTGAAACACTTCTAGTCCCAAGCATTTTGCATAAGGGACACTCAACCTGTATCAGTTTTCAAACTTGACAGAAAATCATAAGGTGTTGCATCAAATAAGAATTTGAATAACTTTATTTCCTATACCTCTGTGGTGATATGTAATAGATATTTGCAAATCTGTGCCAGATTATGGTGCTCTTCATGGCTTTAGAATAGTCCTTGGTGGTAGCAGACATCATATTGTTGTTACCAGAATCAGCTAGGAATGATGTGGAGTCAGGGTGACGCCAGCTGACTATCATTTATCAGGGACCCAAAACTCAGTCAGTGTGGCCAGGGCTGCCTTCCTATCTCAGTCTCCAGAACTTTGTAAGTCTTTTGGGTTCATTTGGCTTTGAGGAAAGATGGTAGGTGGGTGGGTGGGTGATAATGTGCATTGTTTCTCAAACTAAGCTGATTGCAGACACCTGTGAACATTCTGTGGACTGGCGGTATTCTGCAAAACATACTTGAGGGAAAATGGCTTAGAAGAATCACATCAAAGTTATTTTAAGATATTAAAATCTCTAAATATAATAAGAGCCAAACTGAACACATAATCAAACAATTATAGTGTCAATCTATAATCTACTTCTCTAGCTTTTTAAAGACAGAAAGACTACTATAGAAGAATCTTTCTTAAGTAGTTGTCCCTGTGTTGGGGGGGGCGGGAGGTGTCAAATACCTCTTTTTGTTAAACTACACAAAATGGGAAAAATGTGTTGAAAATCAAGAAATACAGACAAGTAAAAAGAAGAAAGGAATTAAAAACCAAACATTTGACTTTCTATAAATCAGCCAAAATAAAATTGTGATCCTTGTCTCTTGAAAACAGTTGTGGAATGAATAGCTGATTTCAAGATGAGCCTTCCAATGTACCTCATGGCTGATACATGTTTGCAAATGGTTTTCTGAGCCTGCCCCTATAACTATTACAGACCACAGAAAACCAAGACCTATTGGCTCCTCCTGGGGGAAGGGCGCTGCAGGGCTTGCTTACTATGTTCCACTGTCATTGTCTCTGGACAGCAGGCGTGAGACTATGGGCCAGCTGAGGAGCTGGGTCAGATGTCCCTGGTCAGTCAGTCTCCAGCTGTTTTTATTACTGTCTGCTAGTTCCTTGTGAATATCACTTCTCAGACACTTGCCAATTCAGGATCTGATGATTTATGATTGCAAGGTAAGGAATCTATGGGACGGTGTTATTTTGTGACAGTGTAATAGAATACTGCCTAAGAAAAGAAAATGTCATGCCATTTTGCTTTACCTCTGTTGGGAAAAATAAACATTTGGGGGAATTAGTGAAATTATTCTAAAATTTGTTGTTCTGGATGAATAAAATGTGTAACTAATGATTGGATTTACCCACAGAGAGGAGCCTACTCAAATACCCATGAGGCTAGATAACTGCTGCAGGAAATTGTCAGGTCAGAGCAACTCTTTCCCTCATTTCTAAAGATATAAAAAAAAAAAAATGCAGAGACCCTTTAGGCCACCAGAAAAATGTCCTCTAAAATAATACACTGTTATACTTCATTTTAGGTTGATACAATGTTTTAGTAAATTTCATCTGGTATAGAGATTAGGCCAAGGGTAGAATTGACCTAAAGAAACAGAAAATTCTTTCTTTTTCCTTTCTTTCTTTCTTTTTTTTTTTGTAAGTGGGAAGTCTGTGAGTTCTACATAAATACAAAGGCAAATGATAATATCAATGACTATTTTAATTGCATCTTTAATCCATAAGGATAGTTCAATGACATTTTAAATTATACTTTTAGAATTGTAGTCACATAGGAGATAAAACTCAGTAACTATTTAATAATGCATAGTAAGATCAACTGTATCCTCTCTTGAGATCACATTTGGGTGGACTGAATGTAAAAGCCCAATTCAGAATTTAGACAGCATTTAATCTTCTGGAAGACATTGTTGGGTCCTTCTAAATATAAAGTACCCAGGCCTGGTCCTTTGAGTTAGTACCTATTATCTCTGCTGAATGATTAGTTTCACTGGATTCACAGCTAAGCTATATTATTTTTTACTAGGAATTGGATTGCTGTAGATCAGGCTATTCTCAATCCTGGAAAGTTACTAATCGGTTTGGGGAATTTATGTGACTGATTGGTAACTAATTGCTGTCATTTAACTTGGCTTTATCTGGAGATTACAATATAGTTAGATTGTTTCTGGTGGGGGAAAAAGTGGTAAAGTGATTTGCTTAAGGTCCCATAGCTGTTAGTAACTGGCATAGCTGAGACTGGAACCTTGAGGTAGAAGTGAGAGAGTGACAGAGAAAGGAATTATTAATATAAGGGAAATATTATGTATTAAATTATTTTACAGTATAAGTTTTTCAAGTGACACACTTTAAGCTGTGGTTTGAATGGAAACTAGACCACATGCACTTTTGTTTAATAAAGAAATATTTGCCCTTAGCAGAAGACAACATTTTAAAGCTTGTCATTTCATTTCTGGGAAAGTATTTGAGGAAAATGACATGGCTCAGCCCTGTTTGCTGACCATTTTGTTGTCTCCTGCTGAGACTTGCCATTTCCATAGCCAGTGGGCTGTACTGAATCAGACAGAAGCAATAGGTCATTAACAGACATGGAGACTTGGGGCAGCCTGCAGAGACTAAAAGAGGGAAAATCATTTGGGGCCACATCAACAAAACTGCATGTAATAGAATCTCATGCAACTATGTTTGAGGGGTTTAGCCTGATTTTCAAAGAAACTTAGGAAGCTTTAAAAAAAAAAAGCACAAAGTAATTTTCCTCCTAAAGAGTATCATGCCTAACATGAAAATATAGGTGGGAGAGGAAACTCATTTCTACATGCTGCATTTTCTCCTGTTGAAAAATAACTGCTTAAAATTCATTTAGTTAAAAAAAAAAAGTCCAGGTTTTATTTTCCTACTGACACTTGCATTAACCTTGAGATCTTTAAAACTCATAATGTTAATCCAAAGAAAGATTATATTATTTATTTCAATCAATATCTAAATTATTAGATTACATTTCCATGACTTTTAGAGATTATTCTGGATTATTGTAATTGGAAAGTATGGTTGGAGGGACAGGTTTTGCCACTGAGATTGCTGCCCATTATTTTTCGTGTTTATGATATTATTCATCTTAGAAAGTGTAGATAATTGGCCTTCTCTTAAATACAGTTTAGGTGGGGCAGGAAAAATAGAAACCCTGAATATTGACATTAAATGAGCATTCATAGATAGCTTGCTATAAATAAGGCTCCCCAAATGCAGCTTTGGGGAATATTTCAGTAATTTTCCTTCTCTCACAAAATTTATAATGAATTTTTGTACCCTAACCTGAAATGAAAGGTGCAGGTATGGAGACAGGACCTAAAATTGCAATGATTGCATTAACAATTATGTAAAATTTAGGAAACAGAATACCATTTTCATATTTTTTTGTCATTTGTATATTTAAAAATTCCACCATTTAGATATACATGAATATACCCGTATGTGTTTTTTGGGGGAAAAAATTCCAAAATGGGTTCACACGTGTTTTAGTCTCTTATTAGATTACAAGCAACTTGGAAGATGGCTATCATGTCTTGTTCGTCTGTGTCTTCCACGGTGTTGTGCTCTTAGTAGGTGCTCAATACGTCTGTAGAGTTGACTTGAATTTGTTTAGACAATGTTTATAACTTCTAACAGATTGATCATTAATTGTCCCTTTTGTTGTGGGCAGCATTATTAAGAAGTCAGTGATACTAAATGATTTCAAGGTACATTCTTATCACTTGAAGAAGACATTTACATGCTGAGCTCTTACCAGGGTTAATGTATTATGCACCTAAGTCTCCATGCACCAATGTGAGAATGTCCTTCTCAGCCAAGAGGTCATTAAAGAAAACACAGTCCCATTATAATGTCATTTTCCCCTTAATTTTCTGATTACTTACATTTGGTTTGGTCCTAATTATGAGTACCTTTAATTGCTTTATCACAGTGATGATTAACTGTGCCCAAGTCAAACCCCCTTGAAAGAGAGGACAATTCCTTCTAAAGGCTTTGCATGAATGCACTTAGGAAGAATATTAAGCAAAGGAATAAAGGCTTTCCAACTTCCAGAAGGCTGGTCAGCCTTCTTACATTTTACCGAATGTCTTCCTAAAAATCCCAGGAGTGATTGCCACCTTTGGGTATTTCAGAACTGGAAAAACTCAATCCTTTTTCCTAACGTGTTACAATCTGCTGCCTTATTTACATGAATCATAGTGCCAGAAGATAATATCGAAAATAAAATACATGCCAGCTGTTCTCTAGAGTGTAAAAAATTAAAAAATAAAAAATAAATAAACTTTGAAATCCACATGATATTCCTGAAGGAGTAAATGACTGTGTTTGCCTTTGTTATTTTCCATTTTTGTGTGTAAAATAGCAATGATTGAAATTTGTCATATTTTATAAATTGCAAAGTTTAAAACTCCAATTATAAATGATTTCTTGCTGAAATTGCTTGGTGGCAATCAGCTTCATTTTAAGCAATATTTAATAGCTGATAAAGGTGATTCATTTCACTTTTAGATGAGGGCACCAACCTCAGGATGTAAGAGAAATAAAACTGTGAGATTGTGTATTTTAATTCTGTATTTTAATTCAGTTTCTATAAAATAGACATATTTTGAATTTTAATTTATTTTGGAATTAAATCATTTTAATTTAAATTAAGCACACTGTATTAATGTTTGTGTCAGATTTTTGGGGAGGGGAACAATGCTATAATACTATCATCATTTAAGTCTTACATTTGTATTATGTTCTTCTCAGAAGTATCAGTTTATGTATCACAGTGACATCTATCACCCAGGAGTCTAGTTGATGAAGTTCTTATCGGTCAAATGAAGTTCATTTCCCCCAGTTCTTTCCCACTGAAGCATGGGCCACACATTGGGGATCGGGATGGAGAGACTGTGCATCCCTTGGTAAGGAGTAGGTTTGGTCTGGGGAGGAAGAAGGCTTTGCACTGGGAAAGCTGGCACAGATGAGCAGGAGGACACATCATTGTCGATTTATCATCAAGCTGTCCTTTCTCCCTTGAGCAAGGCTTTAGCATTTTCAACCTACAGTGATTCACACTTGCCAAGTATCTCTTTTTCTCATTTTGTCGCTCCCCATTCGAAGGAAAAGTTCATTCAGTGGCTCATTTGCAAAGGCACAAGTGAAGAGAGGTGATGTGTAGATGAGTACTCTCCCTGGCCTTTGTTTGGGGTAGATGCCTGTGACACACGGCTGTCCCAGCACTGTGGGGAAACTGCAAGAATCAGAGAAACAGGGACACAATTATCTGGCATGATGCATTTTCTTTTCATGCTAATTGTCGCTGTTGGAAACTTGGTGTCTATAAATACAAGGTTGCACGTAATGGTTTTAGACCCTATACCCTATGTTTCTATTCAGTGGATTTCTCAAAAAGGCTTTAAAAATTGAGAATTGAAGAAATAGCACCAATACTTTTTGTTTCCCCTGGTAGACTTTGGTACCCCAAACTGACAAAGCAGGTAAGCTCCTGGTGTAAGGTAATTATCGAGCTTACTGTTTTCAAATATGCTGAAATCTAGGCAGTGCCAATGAGCACAACAGGCCAGCAGCAGGCTGCTCCCCAGCAGAGAAACAATCAGGTCTAGCAGAACATTCAGCTGTGGGGCCAGGAAAGAAAAGCTGACATCCAGATGCCAGTGCTTTGGAAATCTTATCTAGAGTTGCACATATGGGTCCTGCATCTGCTCAGGTTATGTCACCAGTCAGCGTCCAAATTGACACAGCTACCATGGCATGAATAGACAGAGGCACAGCTATATGTCTGGGTCTTTCTGCTAAGACAGCTGTCAAAATCAGTGATGTTGGCCTTATGAAAGCTAATTTTCAGAAGACCAATCTGCGTATCTTGAGAGGTAGGTTTTGAGCACCCACAATGACTCATTTCTGAATATCCATTGTAGGAGGGAGGTCGTGGTGATGAAGATGTATACACACACATAAGTGTGTGTGTTATGTGTATGAGCACATCTGTGGTTGTGATTTTTTTTTTGGGGGGATGGGGCAAAGTAGTAGTGCTTAGGGAAAGTTAGGACCAAATGATTTTGGACAATGATTTAAATCAGTGCATGTTGAATGCACTCTTAATGTACTTATTCTATCACAGAAATTTGGCTAAAAAATCTAATAGTGACACTAAACTGTTTTCTCCCCTTTCACAAGAAAAAAGGGACAGAGGCTCACTTCTGTAAACCGTAAGTATTTGCCTTTCAGTAAGTACATTTCTTATCTCATCATAATGGCCCCAGTAGCAAGTTGAATGATTCAGCATACACAATTCACCTTTTCATCTCATTCCCCAGAATCCTTTTTAAACAGAGGAAAGAGTAGATTTATCTCTTGTTATTATCTCAAGTTAATATCTTGAACAGCAATAACCGATGGACAAATGTATGTATTGGGACCGAATTTATATATCTACTTTCAATTTCAGCCATTTGTTTATGTAATGTGCTATCTTTATTGAAATCATCAATTCCTGATGGATAAGAGTTTAGGTATAAGAGGAAAGAATGATTTGTGATGTTTGTTCTTTTTTATTTTTCTCTGTATTGGGAATCCATTTACAAACAGTTTTGGAGACTTTCATTAAGTTGCTATATTCTATTTTATCGTTATAATAACTTTCTAGTTAAGCTGTAAAAACATTTGCTAAGCTTTAAACATTGTTATCGAAGTTCACAGATTTTGCAAGATAACACATAATAGTGATTGACATTAATGAGAATCAAGTGGGTATCCTCACAGGCTGTTCATCACTATGTGTTCCAATTTCTCTTTTGCAACTAGATATTCCAGCATAGTAAGAATGCACTCTTAGCATTAGTGACATTTCTATGTCATTCTTAAATGTATTCTGATGGTTTGGGGTGTGGCCAAGCCTGTGCATTCCTCTTGATCTAACGTATGCAGTCAGGGTTGATTTGGTCTGGCCTGTGACCTTAGTGTTGAGGTATTAACATCAAAATGAAGGGACCTCAAATCACATACCTCCCAAGCTAGGATAGGGGCCTTGGCTTTTTAATTTTAACCTTGATATAACCCAAAATTTCACAAGTATTTATATACCTTTTGTGCCCAGTATTTGGACTATTCAACATCAGGTGAGTAATGATAGTTTTAAGCTACCTCGGTGTTGTGTGGCCAGGAATATCCTGTCCTGAGCAAAATGACTGGCCAGGCTCTTCCACAAAGGCAGCTTGGGTACTTGAAGTTAAATGTTGGGATGGCACTTGGCCTTGGTGAAGAAGAGTATGTCCTTTCCTCCAACTCCACCCTCTATGCTGGCAAAAGTCAGAAGTCTGGAACTTAGCCAGGGAGAATTTCTGTGCTGCTGTTCAGCCACAGTATTCAATTACGCATTTTTCTGGCCTAACTAACTGTTACTTGGTGGGGAGATTTCCCAAGATATCACATGCACTGCAGGAGGCCATCAAAGCAGGTCTCTGTCCTCATTCAGCTTAGACATTCAGATGCAGAAGTTTAGCAGTCTGGGAGGCTGCCTGCACCTGTCCCTAAGTCCTACAGAGAGGACAGGAGAAGAGAGGAAGAGCCATGGAAGAGGGACCGTGCCAGGGTAGACCCCCAGGCCCCAGAGTGAAAGGCTGGAGTGGTGGGGGACCCCATAGCACAAGGGCCTCTCAGATAATGGCTTATTACACCCTAAATTGAATACTAATCCATCAACTATGCATTTATGTAATTACTTACTGAGTCCTGGACCCTGCAATTAGATGCTGCAAATACCAAGAAATAGTCACAGTCCTTATTCTTGTGGATTTCTCCAGTTAGGCTAAGGAGGCAGATACAGAAATAATTGTGATAAACCTACTAGGAGCAAAACTGAAGTCCTGGGAGACTCAGGGGAGAGTAAAGGAAGCCTTGAAGGAGAAGGCTTGAATTCCCCTTACAGAATTGGAGAAAGTGCCGTAGGCACTTAAGCAGGAACTTTATGGGTGTGTGTGGTTTTATTGAGTGGAGAAGGATGATCAGGTGCTCAGGGCTTTGCAAAGGTATAGGAAGTGGTCTATAGAAAGGTTGCAATTGGCATCTATTCATTTTGCTTCAGAAAGTATTTTTGAGTGCTTTTTCTGTGCCAACATAGAGCTGGGCTCTGGCGTTAGTTATAAGTAAGATATTTTCCACCTTCCAGTAACATACAGCATTATAGGGGACTCAGACATTCACATAGTGATTTCAGCATCATGGGCAGAAGAGGCAGGAGAAGAGTCTAGAGAGAATGGCAGGTTGAGACCAAATGTCAGTGCTTAGGGTTTGGACTTTTCCCCCAAGGAAATGGGGACCTATGGAAAAGTTTGAATTTTGAGTTATGATTTATGGCAGGTGAATGAGAGAGGAAAAATAACAAGTAGGCAGAAGGAACAACCAGGCAGTGGTTGGGATGGTTGTGGGGAAAGGCGATGAGGCTTGAACTTGGGCTGACGGTGAGATTGCAGGGGAGAAGGAGCTGAGAAAAAAATAATCGTATTCTTCTTCTTTACAGATTGAGAAACTAAGGCTTAGAAAAGGTAAGGAATTCATTCAGATTCATAGCAATAACAAACTATAGAACTGGAATATGAACCTAGACAACCTATTATAGAAACTGTGTTCCATGGCAGTGGTTAAGAATGGGCTCTTGAGTTTTAAACTGGCAGATTTTCATTGTACCTATTTCATAGGAGTGATATGTGACTAAAATAATATAATCCATGTAAATCCTTTGCATTGTGCCTGGCAAATAGTAAGGGCTTCATACTTGATACTTTCACTACTATTTTTATCATTATTATTATTGTGAACACTTTGTCCCTCTTCTCACCTTTGTGGGGCGCAGCACCTCTGGTTATCTGTGGACTCATAAGCTTTGTAGAGCTCATAAAAGGCACAGTTCCCACAAAAGGCACTGTGGGAATTTTAAAGAGAGATACCTTGGTATTTTGTAAGATCTGTAACACACTCTTGGCAAGACTTTTCAAGGAGGTAAGTAATGGTAACACTTTAAAACAAGTAAGTTATAATTAAATCCTTTGGAATATAAAAATGTTAGTCACTTGGAACAATTATGACAAAAATATTTTATCATGAGTACCTTTTTTTGAAAATTATATGTGTTTCCTTTAGGGCAGTGGTCCCCATCTGGGACTGGTTTCATGGAAGACAATTTTTCCATGGGGGGTGGGCATGGGGTGGGCGGAGCTCAGGCGGTGATGTGAGTGATGGGGAGCCTCTGTATAGAGGAAGCTTCCCTTGCTCGCCCACTGCTCACCTCCTGCTGTGCAGCCCCCTGGTTCCCAAGTTTCATGGGAGAAAATTTTGCCACATACAGTGGTAGAGTGGGGGGGCAGGGGGTGGGATGTGGGCAGTGGAGCTTGGCAGCCCAGTCCCTAACAGGCCAGCGACCAGTACTGGTCTGTGTCCCAGGGGTTGGGAACCACAGCTTTAAGGTATTTTTAACAATGACAAAATCATTTCTCTTAAGATCCCTTTGAAATCAGCTTTACCATGGGGAAAACAGAAATTGTTATGAGAATGCAGCTGGGATAATACACTGGCCATCCTAATTATCCCCAAAATAGTAATGTTATTAGAAACAGAACTTCATATTAAGTATTATGCTCGGCCTCGTAAGTGATAGAATTAAACATGTAGGTATTATTCTTTCCTTCAGTTCAGTCATTTACAAAGTGACACTAATGTGACTCTCCCATATTGTAGGCTTGAGTGAGTTTAGCAGGGGCTGCTGCTTGAGGATGAAGTCACAATCTTAGTTTTGTTGAATAAATTTTAGTACAACATTAAGATAAAACAAAGAAGTTAAATTTATCTTGATTAGTCTTCATCCTGGAAAAAAATAAGCCTAATATTTGTTTTTCCTTTAATTTTACAGCTAAAATGTGATTTACCCATCTTTTATAAAATATAACATTTTTTCAGTTGTTTTGTAAACCAAACACAAATAATTTTTGAGTGGGGCCTGTTATTCCTCTCTTTATGTGTGTTCATACTAAGTGCTGGTAAAATTCCATTGTGTTTTGACTTGAACATTAAATATTACCTTGAATATACACTTCCCAGCAGTCGTGTTCTGATAGTGACATATTGTACTGTTTGAAGGGTGTCATATGGTCATCTGTCAGCTGAATGTTGTTCTATGGAAAGAATTTTATTCTTCAGATGTCATCTAGAATGCCTCATGTTAGAAAAAGAGAAATACAACAGTATTCACAGAATTTGTGAGGAAATGAGAGATAGGTAGGATTGAGCTAACGATAGTGGAAAGGGATTAATCCATGAAGAATACAGTCACTTTGTAAGAAAGATGAAAATGTTTATATTTTTGAGTAGTTTTAATTTGATAGTGTATTTTCTAGGAGAAAAAAAAATAGTTCTTGTGAGGACTTTTGATACCTATTTCTCCTTGTCTTTTGTCCTACAAAGGATGAAAACAGGATTCCTGGTAGTAATAGGATAGAAAGAGCGCTGCCTCCTTACTACAGCAATCTGAGAAAAGGTAGCAGACAATGGCTTATGGTATCGGGGTTAGAGTGATAGAGAAAAGAAGAATGTGTTCTTGCTTCAGAATAATTTAGCAGTCAATATTTCTATCAGTAATATTTCTTTCAGCAGGAATTAAGATGCTGGCCCTTATCCAAAGACACCTCATCCCCCTATTACATTATAGATCTGATCCAGCTGTGGCTGCTTCTGTAGCGAGAGATGAGGGCAGGCCTAATAGCCAATTTGTAGGGTGTACTGCACCAAGTATGTGGACGATGGATGTTCCCCCTCTAAGTGCATTTTCCTTCTCTTTAATCTTTGCCTGGAGTATACCTAGAATTTTGCGAATGCTGTTATGTTCCCATCTTTAAACCCATGGGGGAAAGTATGCATTTGTATGTGTATGTTATATTGCATTTTTAGGATCTAGAATCTATACTTAGGGAAAGGTGACACTCGTTTATTTTTTATTTTGTCACTGTTTCATTATTGAACTCTCTCAAAATTAAAATAGCTGTAGCCTCCCATCTTTTACGTTTTAATTGAAAACTTTAGTTCTGTTCCTTTAAAAAAAAAAAAAAAGTTAAAAAGGCCTACTGCATGTCCTGTACTTTCTTTCACAAATGTATACCTTGGAATATTTGCAGATTTTGTTCTTCTGCTATCCTATTTATGTTATGTGTTTCTTTTACCAGATTTTGTTCTTCTGCTATCCTATTTATGTTATGTGTTTCTTTTACCGTTAGTTTCTATCAAGGTGACAATGAGGGAAATGCCAAGGCACAGAAATCTGCAATATTGTAACACCAAAGCAAATAATCAAATATTAAGAGATAAGAATAGACATTTAAAGGGAAGGAAAACAGAAGTCTGTGTTCTTCGGACCACAGCTTAATTCCCTACCAACATTATTAATTTTAAAATTCATCCAGGCTCAGGCTATCTCAAAGTGTCTTCTAATTTTTGATTAAGAGGAAGAGAGAGAGGTAGCAAGGAGGATAGAGATGGGCAGGGGGTGTGGGGGGCGAGAGAGAGAGAGAGAGGACACAATATTTTTTTCAGGACTGAGAAGACGCTGAGCTGAAGTTTTTATGGTCAGAAATAGAAAAAGCACAAAGTGAGGCCAATGGTAATAACCTTGTAGTTAATCCTACTGGATGCCACGTTATTCTTCTTGGCGCTTCCAGAACTTCAGAGAAACGTTCACCCTTGGGTATATTGATAGCAGCAGAGGGCCTTGGATCAAACTCCCAGATATACTTTATTTCTAACATTCAATGATTTAAAAATGGCTAATTGAATTTCAAATGAATAAGGGAACAGTTATATTGATGATGATGATCCCTTTATTGCATAAAAACATTTCCTAAGAAATCTGCAACTGAAACATTTCAAGAGCTGCATTTTCAGATTATGGTTGACATTTTCAGTTTCAAGAAAACAAGTTAAAACTGACTAAACTTCTTATGAGATCATCTATTTATTGTAAAAGTTAGTTAGACAGAATAGAGAGATTATGCCAATAGTTAAAGTACCTGTGGGCATAATCTCTCTTGTCACATACTGTATTATACTTCGTATGGAAATTAAAAGTAGCTCATTTTTCCTGCTCTTAACATTAACCCTGGATTGTACATGTATTTATTAAATATAAACCAACGGGAAAGGGAAGAATTAGTATGTTTTGAGCATTTATCAGATTCTATACAACTCAGTTCCTTACATTTACAACCTCCCAGTGAAATAGCTATTAGTATTCCCATTTTACAGATAAAGGACGAAGGCTCAAGGTCATTTAGCTAAGTAAATGATGAAGATAGGATCTGCACCTAGATCTGTCTGGTGCCAGTGACTAAGCTTTTTTTTTTTAAAAAAAAAAGTTAAATATAAATTTCAGTGTAATCAAAATAATGGAATAATAGCTTAGAAAGAAAAGTCCTGAAGTTCAAAATTGAATTAGGAATTATCAACACCTTTTTTTTAAAACTAGTATGATGTTCTTTTATGTTTTGTTATGACTATTTGCATGTTTCCAAAGGATGCCTTGAAGAAGCTGGCCGATGAAATTGTGCTACAGTGTGTTGTTTGTATACTTTCTACCAGAACAAAATAATATTTTACATTTTACCATTTATGTTACCCTTTTTTCTGCCTAATTCTTGGTCTTACAGCAAATTAAATTTTTCCTCCTTCCACTGAGTGTTTTTCCTTCCCTCTCCTATCTCATGTCTTCTCAATTTATAAAATGTGAACTTGGAACCTGGAGGTTAACAGCAGAAAATGATCGTCTCATGGCCATGGCTGTGGGTTGTGATTTGCTGAGCAACTATAGGAAATAATGTTTGCTGGAGTGAGCTCTTCCCACAGATGTAAACTCTCCCCTCTTAAACTCTCTTGTGATATTGATGAGAAATTTTCCTTTATCTAGAACATGTTTTTCAAGTATTTGTTCAAAGTAAATATATTTATTTTCTAAAATCTTTTATGCTTAATAATATGACAACATTTTATATGTGTTGAGGGAAGTGACGAATGGAATAGTAGTGGCTAATTAGCAGATCATTAATAAAGCATGCATCTATCAAGAGGTTTTATTTAATTTGGGGCATTGTTAATTGATGATTTCCTTAACCCATCAAAATGATATTTGTTAAGCTGTGGTCACAGTATTTGCTGATAGTTTTTTTTTTTTTTTTAAGGAGAGAAGACTATGATGATAGTTAAATAAAAGAATAAAGAGGTACTACAAAAAAACAGGTGCTACTAATTAGCATTTCTATGGGTGGCATATATTAGCCAGAGGAGAGACATTATCCACCTCTATGCAATACCTCATGCATGTTCTGTTGGAGTGTCTGCTCCGTTACTGAGGTCCAGTGCCTTCTGCTTCTCGATTTTTCCACTTCAGCTAGCTGCTACCAGTTACATTGTGTTTTAGGTATATATTCTTCCTTCACTGTTCCCAAAAAGGGGGGGGGGACTTTATTTACTCATGTAACAAACTGAAATAGAGTTAATTTCCAGGTTGCAGCTGAATTATTACAGATTACTGTGTTATAAATGGCAAAAGAAGGGCCCCTTGCCTGTGTGGTAATGCTGTCAGGGACCCCGCGGCTGTTGGCTCAGTTCATGATGTATTATACTGCTAGCATTTCAGTGCTCTCGGGGGATCTCTGGTCCTACCATAAGGTCAAGAGTTAACTACTTGTATTTTAGCTGTGTACTGCTATCAATATTGCTCCTATGGAAACCTCACTTGACGTCATTTTTGAATCTTTGCGACTGTAGTCAAGCTTTAGTAAAAGTCAATAAGAACATTAGACTGTTGTCTATATTATTACTTGCCACTTCCTGCCAGCAATCTACCAATTCATTAGCAGAGAGTTTTGGAACTCTCGCTTGATTATTTATGCAGTCAATAGCAAGGCTTGTCTGCATTCATAATTGTTTGATTTTATGGCCTCTTCTTTAAACAAACATTGTCTATGGTAATGTGATGCCCTGATGGATGGGAAAGGTTTTGTCTGTGAATATCATTTAGATAATTAAAAATGACAGATGAAATCGCCCGCTGTCTTGACCTGTACTTTGTTCCCTCAGTGATGCTGAAGAGATGCTGATTGCTGTCAATCAAAACCCATTGGAGGTTTGTAAATTCTGGCTGCTGTGAACTCTGACCCCCACTGTTGATCTGAAATAGATAATAACCTTGAAATTCTATTAGAATTTAAAAACAGTTTTACTAAAGGGGCACAGTATATATTTCTTTTCCTCTAGAACACAGTTGCTTAATGTCACTCTTTACAATATCCAGAATTAAAGTAAAATATAGTGTTTAGTGAAGCTTAATATAGCAAATGAGAGCAAAGATCTTATTCTATAATCCCAAACTCCTGACTGGAATTCCTTTCCTCTGGCTTGTCCTGTTCAGCCAAACTTAAGCTTTTGCCACTTCACTGAACGTTAATGGTTAGAATTTCTTTTTGCTAATTTTTACTAATTCTGTTGTTGAATGGATTACTTTCAGCCTAGTGTGATCTGCATATATTATATTTTTTCCATATTTATTCTATAAATTTTTTAAAATGCTAGTTCCCAAGCCAAAAGAAATACAACAACTAGGTTTTTGAAGACAGTAGGTATCCAAAGGCCAATGTTTTCGCCCAAAGTTCTCAACAAACATCATCAAAACCTTAGGTCAAGAGATCAGGTTGATAAATGCATTTGCCTTGCAAATTGTTTTTTATCTTTACTCAGATGCTTCAAATATATCCAGAAGCTCCACTGGTATTTAACATATGCATGTAGGTAAATGGTGATGGGAGTGGAAAAGAAAACAGCCACATTTATCAGTATCAGAATTGTCAAACTCACTAACAGCAAAAAAATCATTAGCAAATTATACAAGCTAGAAAATTATAACAATTAGGCTTTGACAATTTTCAGTACACTGGTTGTAGAAAAGTATGTAATAACAGGAGCATTGCAATAAGAGAATTGCAAACAGCAAAGATCTCTTGAAACATAATTGAAGTAGTGTTGGTTTTTCTACTAGAGAAACTTCTTCAGAGAGTTTAATGAATTTGTGAAGGGTCATATGAAGAGTTATTATCATTGTTTTGCATTTTGTAATCAGCAGATACTTTAAAATAATATTAGTTCTGTCAGTACCTCAGTGACAATGTAAAACAAATATTATCATTTATATCTGGCAGTTGATGAAAGTATCAGAAGCATAACTATTACTTTAATTTTGGGGGCATTTATCCAGAATAAACCATTAACTACATAAGGATTAATACTGCTTCACAGTTAGTTTTTTTTTTTCCTTTTTTTTTTTTTACTTTGGTAAATGAATTCCTTGTAAGCATTACCGCTTAGGATACATTTATTATTGCCTAATGAAAAGAAGTTAATGTAGTAAATGTAAATGTGAATAATATATATACATACATACACATATATGTATTTGTACATATATATTTCAAGCCTGTCCCTAAAAGCTTAGCCCAGTTCCACCTTTTCAGTGGTAACTCCTTCCTTGTTCTTTCCAGTGCCCTGGGATGGCCTGTTCCTTGGATGTTTTGGCATTTATTATATATTGCCTTATTAGTGCTTTCATTTATTCATTCATTCACTCAATCATTCATTTTTGAATTCATTAAACAAGCATTAACTAAAGACCATTTAGGTATAAGGCACTTTTCATAGCACTAATTATTCTACATTTTCATCTTATCTCCCCTGATAAATTATAAGCAAATGGACTCAAGGCCCAGCAGCATCTTCATAGACCAGGTGCCCCTCGTTCTGTATAAGTATCTTTGTCTCTCTTACGCGGCTTTGCCCCCCTCCACACTAGCCCCACCCAAGGTGCTCAGGAAGCATCTAATTAACCTTTGATTTGGGCTTGTTTCACTTTGGTGTTGTGCGAAGGAGCAGTGAGAAAGGGATGGTGAAGACCTTATGAACTTCATTGAGACAAATAACTGGCAAATTACTTTTAACTCAAATTAGTGTACTCTGTGGCGGTATCTCTAGTGAAGGCTGACAGTCTCAGCTCATTTGAGTCATACACATCACAACCATGGCTGATTCAAGAACATGATGATTCAACTCTCAGGTTTTGATCCTAAATTATTGTGTCTTTGACATAGGCCTATTTGATTTAATGGTGAGAGTACAGTCTCCACTTTTCTTGACTCTGAGTATGTCTGAGAGTTAAACACAGGTGATTTCAGTTCAAGGAAAATATCCTGACTTTCTTATTTTGACCTTATACATTGTAGAATTCTCTGTTGGCTCCTAGATACATTACATTTTATATGGCATAACTGTTGTTTGTTTCAGAATTAATTCATTCCACCTCTGCTAATATTTTAAGCGTATTTCACCAGGAGGGAATATCATTTAGGTACTGAAAAATCCTCACTATTCCTGACCATTCTATTCCTCCTCTATTGTCTATGCTATCACATTCACAAATCTTGCATAATCTTCTGAATACTAGATTTCTTGGTAGGGAAATTTTGTGCACATTTTATCCAATTTCTCTTGGAATTTTTGCAATGCTTAAGACACAATTGAAAGAATTTCAATTGAACTTATTGCCTAATATTCACTATTGATATATACTGAGTGTGTACATATATTACATTTGTCCATAAAAACTGGCTCTAGTCTGATACAGCATGCACAAATGCTTTATATTAATATATGGGAATTTTATAACATATAACATATAAACATATCCCATTATCAGTTATTGCGTGGTGACCTTACTTATATGCTTACGACTTTCACTCTGTCATATGTGGACACAAATATCATATGGCGGTGGTAGTGTTACAATAGATTCTCACAGTATAAGGGAGATATTTATGAAATCCACAGAGATTGATGAATTTGGCATTGAATTAAGAAGGATCTTTCTTACCTTTTAAAAATTAGTTGTAATAATGATAAGAAGCCAATTTTGGCCAAATTCATGCCAGTTTACAGATCTAAAACCTGCTGGTGACCCAGTTCTCTGTCTCATATCTTCTGGAAGAGTGGCATATGATTGCAGCTCTGCAGAAAGATTGAGTTTCCACTAATATTTTTTAAGGACTTACTAAGTGCCAAGCCACAATACTAGGAACTTTCAAACAGATATTATTTCTTTTATTCTGTGTTGACAAATACTATCCCAATTATTTATATGGAGGAAGTGAAGTTCAAAGAACCCATGTAATTTGTCCCAAGTCCCTCAGTTACCAAGCCCTAGAGCTGGAATTCCGGTTTTAATTTTCTGAATGTAAATAAGGGGTTCTTTATGCTACTGCCTACTACTTCTGGGTGGCTTCATTACATCAGTGCTTTATTCTCATTAGTCACTTATATAAGATTAATGATAACAATTTCTTATTGTTGCTAATAATTTCCATTGTACTATGTGTGCCAAGTTTTATATTGTCTGACCTTGTTTTGATTGGTTCTCCCAAGACATATAGGAGATAGGTATCACCATCTGCATTTGGGGGATGAGAAAACTGATATATAGAAAGTAACACCTCCAAACTGCAAAGTGAATTCAAATACAAAGCCCAAATTCAAGTCCAGCTCTGCCTCCTTCCACAGCTCATGCGTTTGACCACTGCGCTCCCAGTAGCAGCACATGTGCAGCAGAGCAGGCACTTGATCAGATAGACACCTTGGCTGTCAGCTCTCAGAGCATCCAGGTTCTATTCAGATCAAAAATAGACACACAGGTCCTCTGGTTATTTAACTAAATTCAATCCATTTGGGGGGTAATTTTTGTTTGGCTTCATTTTACTAAGTTCAGCCAAACTGATTTATATGAAGCCTCCAATTATCTTTTCAGCACACCAATGCCAAAAATTTTGTTAGGGAAACATTTTTCTCTTTTCTCCCTCTCAGGGAGGGATGATTAAGAAAAATCAAGTTCTAGTGGCAGCTGTGTCTCGGAGAGAAGGTTTTTCCTACCTGATTATCCAGTTGTTTTGAGGATGGCAGTTCACACTGCTTGGAGCAGAGTCTAATTTCCTGAAGATTAATAATATTAAAGAAAGTTAAATGAAGCAAACAGCATGCCTCACCATGCAGAGCCCCAGTCAAAACCACACTGCCCAATTCCCTTCTGCTATTGGGAAGATAATTACTGAACCTTTGTTCCTGTGAAGTAAATGAATTTTGAATCCTCTGTATATTTAATTATCCAAGACGGAAGCTTTGTTATTTTCTTTAAAAAGAAAAAGTACAGGTAACCCCCATTGGTATATTCTGAGCACTAATTACTTCCCCAAATCTCATCACTATTTTAACTTGCTCTTAGTAATGTGCCCTAAGAGTTGTTTGGATTTATTAACGTGCTTTTATACGATGGATATATGACAAGAATGTTTATTTTGCCTGTCTACTTCTAGTTTAACATTGACTTTCTGTTTGTCTCTAAATGTATTCTGGCCTTAAGTACAGGTTTTTAAAATTTGTGACATAGGTCTAAAAGAGTGAATCTATAAAATATTGAACATACTTTGCTCATGAGTAGTTCTCATCCGTTCTTTGACAGTGGAATTTTTACTCCTTTGGTCATTATTCCTAGATAGCAAGAAAGTGTTGATTATTAATTTTTAAGAGGTTGAGATGGTTTAAATTACCAAAACTTATTTAAAGCACATAAACTCTACATTTGAGTACAAAGTGATTTTTTTTAATTCTAAGGAACTCCTGAGGTTATATTTTGCTACAATATGAAAATTAATTGTGACAATGAAGGCAGTGATTACAAGCCTTTCACACTGTCCCACTGTGACAATTAGCTCCCAATAGTTAAGAGTTTGAGCTGTCTTGACATGTAACTGAAAATGGACTATTATTGAGGTTGGCTGTGAACCCAAAGGACATACCATAATGTACTTTATTGGTTGAGGATAACTGTACATTTCAAGGTAATACAGTTGGGTCACCTCTGCTAGATTTCAGTAGCATCACTATAAAAGGTGTCTAACAGGTGACTCTCCCCCAAACTCTATCATACACTTTGTTTTCATTAGTGAGGATGAACTTTTAAAATAAGTGTATTGTTCATGGAGAGAGTCTGACATTGCAGACGGCATGATCAAAGTGATCGTTTTTTCTTTAGGAACATGGAGTGCTTGCCTCTTCCAGTAGAACAACAAGCTAAGGCGGATGTCCCTGAAAGTATGCAGGCTGTTTCCTAAAGAGCAACAAGGAGAATGAGGAAAAAGCCTCTATTAAACTTTCAAAGAGATGTATGTTTCAAACAGACTTGTCAGCACTTCTCTGTAAAAGTACAGGAGCTCTGTAGATGTCTCTTTACCTGTGGCTGGAAAACCACTGCATGCCACACAGAAGTAAACATTACAGAGATAAACATCAGTTTACTAAGTCCTTTCTAAAATACTATCCTGAACCCTGGATTTGTTGTAGTTGAGGTTCAGGATTTTTATTCTTTAGCCCACAGAAAGAAGCCATTTCCTTTCCTTTTGAAGTAGTTATTTTTATTTATTGTGATTTTTAATCTTACTATCCCTAGGTCAAGAAGATTTCTTTATATTTAATCTAAATCTGTATTCAAAGACAGTGTAAAGTAGTGTTTAAGGGTGTGGATTCTGGACTCTGATTGCACTTATTCAGTATCACCCTCAATCGTAATTAGCTGTGTGATCCTGAGCAAGTTGCTGCAACTCTGTGTGCCTTAGTTTCAACAACTGAAAAACAGACACAGAACTGAGGCTTAAAGTCTAAAAGGAGAAAGCGTAATAGACACATAACCAATGTACTATACAATTTTTATTACCCAATATAATAGTTTTAGTTAAATTTTGGGGGGCTTATCAGCAAAAAGTGTATCTACTGCTTATGATAATTGAATTGGTTACCTATTTTTTTCCTTCATCTTTTTGTATTGTACTAGAGTTTTCTTTATATTTTTAAAGATACTTCTCAAGACCATTTAGACTAAATGCCTGTTTTAATTCATCATACATACTTGTGATTAAAGGGGATTAGTGAAATATCTGAATCTAATCACTTAGAAACTCCAGAAATAGTATTTGAATTCCAAGCAAAGAAAATATCTTAAGGGACATCATAACAAGTGTTCACCTGCAAGTGTGGAAATCTTACTCGCACCTTGTTCCCATGGAAATTTCAAGTCAAGTTCTGACTTGTTAGGGCCACGGAGAAAAAGAGTGAAAAAATTTCTGATACTCTGTGGGTTTATTTTAAATCTAAATTCTCACAGTATTAAGTAAAGGCTGAAACTGTTGAATGGATAGAAAATTAGAGGTATATCCTTGCTGTGAAATTGTTCTGCCAGGTCAATTAATGGGCCTAATTAACAAAAATATAAACTGTTTTAGGAAGCATGTTGACCAGAATTTAGATAAATAACATAACCAGAGACATTCAACTACAGGACAGTCCAACTCTGAAGGCCTGTTGCCTTTGCTGGACAGGTCACTTTCATTGGCATCTGGAAAGATTTTTAATTAGGTGAGATGAGTGGTGGTAGTGGGGGCGGTTACCCATAGAACAAGTTGGTCACACCTGGACCTGTCTAGGGTTTCAGTTTCATTAAAGTTGACCTGGGTTAGAAACCAACATACATACTTTTTGTCCTTTCCTTTTCTCTTCACTGGTGCTTTTCTCTTCACTTGAAAAGGGATTCCCAAGTGGAAAGAGTAGCCTTGTTAGATTTCATACACATTAGATATTGCAGAATGCAAAGTTATAACAGGTCTTTTGTAGTTTGTTTGTGAGTTAGCATACTGAGGCTGTTTTCAAGATGTTAGAAAATTGCCTTTTAGAAATCATTTTCCCCTTCTGAGCCTTATGAAAAACAGGCCTCTGATGTACCTTGCAATATTTATTAATTTAATTGCAGAAAGCTGGCAAGTCTGAAAATTGGATTTCCATCTTGGAGCGTTGATAGTCAGAGGCCACTGAAGAGAGTGTAGGGTGGGGGATCTGCTCTCCCTTCCTGGGGTGCACTGTTACCCTGGCCAGGATCACATTTCCGTCACAGATTTCAGTAACTCCAAACAGCTTGGGAGCTCTCCACACAGCCACCTTACTTCCAGGAACCTGGGCTTTGTGCTGTTGGGTAGGGAAATGTTAAGTACAGCAAGTTCCAGATTGGTGGGTCCTTTTCTTTTGAGGGTGCCTTAGAAAAACAATTAGCAATGTCGTGCTACCTCCATCGGGGACTCTCGAGTCAGATTCCACTGTGGCCCCAGCCCTGCTGTGTTCCTTTGAGCACCTTCTCTTCCTCTTTGTAAACTGACCTCGTGTGAAAGGAGGGTGGTATTTTGAAGATTAAATGAAATGATACGTATAAAGCACTGCTAAGTACTCAATCAACATTGATTATTATAAAATATATCTATTCAGTTTATCATTATTCCATGTTTTTGTATAGTAACGATACCACAAAAAGACTCTCTGAGCCCACACCAGCTGGAAACACCACACGGTACGTTGGAGAATGAACAGCTGCCTAGCACCCGTGCCAAAGGTCTGCATTACTGGAGATGCCAGCAGGCCTTTGGTAGAAAAGCTCTTCCTAGCAATGTAGCAACGAGCCCCCTTCTTTCAAGTCGTAGGGAAAAGAAATGTAACCTATCTTCCTATATTCTGAAAGAGACCACCAGAGACCAAGGCATACCCGTACAAACAGATACTCATCTGGAAAACTCATGGCTAGTCTCATATCTGCTATCAGCCATGCAGTTCATTGCCCAGTAAACATTCTAGTCAGAATGTCCTTCCATGTGTCTGACTTATGTATCTCATGATATGAGTTTATTTCTATTTTCTTGATACTTGAAGTGCCTTTCAAAATCAATATATGCTGAGTTTAGTGGTATCCTGTGTGCCCCGAAGCTCTTCACAAGCATTTTTCTTATTAGTCTGAAAAATCCCATTTAAATCATCAAGTTTAACTTGGTAATCCCCTCAATCCCCTTAGTGTCAAACTGAGACTTGAAATAATGTGACCACTGAGAAATGGGCTGAAAAAGCAGTACTCTTGGGTTCTGGCCAGACTCTAACCCTTCTTTCGGGAGGTGCTTCTCTAACTAGACTGAGTTGAATGGTGTGACAGACATCCTCAGACCCTCCACCTCCCACTGTGCTGGGTCTGCACTCAGCTGGCAGGCCTGCAGAATCACCTCGTGACTGTCCTGTGGGGCTAAGAAAGTACTCATCCTCTGTGGTCCTTCTTCCAGACTTGCAGATCAGAGAGTGAGAAAGCTTAAGATTTGACAAAATGGTATCTGCTGTTGCCTCCTCCAACTCTACCAGCCTCAGAAGTGACAGTCAATTTTCTACAACTCTGTCATCATCCTATAATCCTTATAATTCTCTTATTCACGTATGCATTCTCTCAGTGGGCATTTATCACGTGACTTCTATGTGCCTAAGTGCTGTCTGCAGAGGCCTCAGGCCCTGGCTTGGAGCCCCATGAGTCCATCAATGCAGAGAAGCACTGTTTTATGACAAGGGCTACTAAGTGGTTGTTGATGTATGTCAGCTCAGTGGCTGATCAGGTTCCAGCAAACAATATGAGGGAGAGAATACCCAGCTATCAGTATGTAGAATAGGGTTAGAGAGTAGTGGCTTCCATACCTCTGTAGGTGAACACGTTTATAGTACATGCTGAGACCTGGCACTGGCTGGGGCTTTAGAATTTCTAGATCAAAGAGGAACCCCAGAGAAAGCTCTGTGAACAATAGAAGGTCACCAGATAAAACTTTCAATACCTGTTTTCATTTTTATCAATCATTGCATTTCCCTACAATTGCAGCACTTATTTTTTTTTAAGTAAATGTTTCCAAAGTCAACAAAGTTTTGAAATATTAAAGAGAAATAAATGAACTAGAACATGGAAAGATGGTTTGCTTGCAGGAAAATTGTGATATTTTTCTCTTCATTTCAAATTAATATAAAAGCAGTTTCCTAAGTACAATGGAAAGCTTGTTTGTTTGTTTTTATAAATAGGCATTTTTTAAAAAGCATAAGAAATATGGACCTCATTCTCCGATGCTTTGCAGGAGGTTTGTGATTTTTTTTATAACTTAGGCCTAAGAAAAATGCAATAGTACAATACATCACTGATGCAACAGTCTGATAGATTATAAAATGTTTAGTGAGTGTATTCCGCTTAGACCAGCAGGAACACCTGCTTCTATTATTCGGTCACTGATAAAATGGTAAATAGCCGTGTCAGTCATGCAGCTTTACATAAAGCCACACAGTTTACATGTGGGCTTGGTCATTTGAATGGAATTACATGGGGTTTGTGTTCAATCTCTTCATTAAATGACTCAGTAAAATTATGGGGTCATGAATGGACAGCGGCACCATTTTAATCTTTGTTCATTTTATCTTCTCCTCCCACTCCCTACTTCTCTTCATTGCACCTCCTCCAGTAAAAACTGGAAGATGAGCCTTCATGGCTTAACTGTTATCGTGATCCACGGGTAATGATGGTGGGCATGCAGACGGTCAGTCTGATGTCACTTTTATCTTTTTTTCTTTTTTACCAAAACAGTTTGATTTCTCTCATCATAAATAATTATAACTTCAAATCTGACAGTCCTATATCCCTACCTTAACCAGTTCAGTTGAGCAGTAACTACCAGTATTTGAGAACAAAAAGTGCAACCATATGCAAATTTCATGAAGACAATGCTATAGAACAGTAGTAGTCATGATGCACAGTGTCCCCTCAGTGACGTGGGAAGTAGGGGGTCAGGGATCAAGGGAAATGGTAAGAAACACTTTTTTCTCTGAGAACACTCTTTTATTCTGGCTGAAAGGACTGGCAGGTGCTGCCTCCAAATCAAGGTAGCATGTGGTATTTCATACTCTCTTTGGACTGAAGGACTGAAACCAAGTCCTTCATAGGGTGTGAAGTTTTTGTCAGTACACCATGTGTGGTAGGAACTCTGCTTTTCTCAAGAGGCTAACAGGGAAATATACTTTAATGTTGAGTCATTACCCTTTTATTTTCTTGGCTTAATGGAAGGGGCCTCCGGTAGCCCTGATGAAACACAGCACTGAGTGAACTAGGTCTTGCTAGCATGGTATGCAACACACCTAGGCAGAAATCACCTTTAAGTCAGAATTCTGTTGTGCATACTCCTTTTTTTAAATTTTTTCCCTTTTGCCTTCTTTTTAGATCTTACAGCTAATATCTGTTTCATTTTATGTAAATTATCTCAAATGTTATTTATGTAGTTTTAAAAACTAATTACAAAACAGTTCGTAATATTTTCATGCTCATAGAGATATATGCCTTTTTATGTTGATCACCTGGTTTTTACTCCTTTGGCTATTAGAGCCTCAAATATTAATTAGAAGCCACCTAGCCTAGATATCTACATTTAACAATGCCTAAAAAGATTGTATAATGGGGACTTTATGAAAGTGACACAGGAAGTAAGGAGAATGACAGATTCTACCCTCTGGAATGAGGATTATATATGGTTTACTCTGTGTTAACCAACAAGATCAGACATAGAATATATTCAGGGGTTCTGATAACCAGTTCCTCTTCTCTGGGAGACTGGTAATGTGGATGAGGGAATTTTTCTGTTCTGGTCATCTTTGTCTGTCTGTCCCATGTTGCTCTTGTTCTCCCCTGTCTGTATTGTAGTGCCTGCATTTTCCTTAAGACCTGTTTACTAAGCCCAGAGAATTATTACTCTTTGCTTTTGTATCTACTCAAGTCCTTGGTCTTGATTTCCTCAGATAGCTTTGCTTCCAGTATGCTCTGCACATTGTTGGCTGCCTGCTTTATTCTGGTGGGTATGGCTCGGAATGGCTGCATGTTGCCGCAGCAGCTCTCTGTCTCAGTTACCTGGATGATCTGGACTTGTGCTTCTCGTCAGCTGCATCCTTTCTGCACTCAGCATTCAGAACCCCATGGTATGGGGCAGGTGTTTTAAATCCCCTTAGGCCATTTCTGAACAGAGTAAGAGCTGAAATTGGATCTTCCACGGGGCAGAGCAATGATGTGATGTATGGAGGACACTGCCCTCCTTCCTCTCACCTCAGAAGTAATTCACAAGTGGGTAATTCACAAGCACTTAATCTTTCTGTATATTGACTCATATAAATAACAAACAAATATAAAGCAAATGCACATGAATGAAACCATGAATTTGACTGCTTCTTTATACATTGATGAGTTTGGCCAGATTTGGTCTTTGTTATTTTTTAAAATCTCACAGCATCTGTGGAGGCATACGTTCCTTTCTCGATAACAACAGGTGATTTGGATTAAAGTTTTGAAAAGCCATTTGCCCCCACCATTCCTGCACTTAGTTTAGCAACCTTCTGTTGGATAACATTTAACTAAGTCTATTAGTCTATTAATGTCCTGTACTAGCATTATTTTTTAGGAGAGCTGTGTGGGTTAATATCTTAATTTGAATCTACTAGAAACCTCCTTTACTATTGTTTTATATTAGCTCATCCTCTTGAGCAAAAAAAAAAATAAAAAATTAAATTAAAAACCTAAAAAGTAAGGAGAGAGAACAAAAGATCTGGTAGTCTGCCTATGGCTATTGTGATAAATTTTTTACCCAGGAAATATAAGCAGGGAAGAAGAATATCTTTCAAAAGCATAAAGTCTCAAACTAAAATATCTGAAATCATGTAGCATGTCATCAATGTATTGAGAAGAATATACATTTAAAATTAAGCCTCTCTCCTCAGAATATAACTAGTATAGCAGGACCTATTGCTTGTGTTTGTGGTCACCCTGACACTGGTTGTCTGTCTTAGAATATTTAGCCATGCAACTGCCCACTCCTCTCCTAAGCAGAATGGGCAAGAAATGTGAGTGGGCATGGTGGGAAGCCAGTGGAGTGCAAAAGAACAGGGGAGAAAAGCAGAGTCGAGTAAGAAGCAGAGAGAAGCAAGATTATCAAGAGGAAAAGAAGAGTTCTCCTGCTTTGCCAGCAACCCTGAAAGGGTCAGGAATCTGTTGGCCACGGAAGGTCCTGACTTCAGTGTCTGTGACTCTAATAGAAGCTGGCATGTGCCTTTTATCCCCTCATGGGCATCTGGCAGAAGGAAGCTGAGAAGAGGAAATGGATAATCCTGGACCAGCTGGTTTCCTTCAGCCCTTCATTCACACCTTCCTCTTTTCCACAGAGCATAAGTCAAAGTCTGTCTCTTCATTTAGTCCGTAGCAAAGTAATTTGATTCAAAACTGCATTTTAAAAATACAGAATCAACGCCACAGAGTAAAGCTCACAGAATGCTATTCCTGATAATTTTTACTCTATGCGCACATCTGGGGTGGGCAGAACAGAGAGGCCAAGTACACTGGTTTTAACCAACTCCTGAATTTCTTTAACCTGGAATCAAAATTTATAAATACCTTCAGAGGGTGTGCTTAGAGGAGCAGACCCTTCTAATGGCTTGTTAGCTGAACAATAAATCATTGAAGCTACTAATTTGCCTATAAACATGGGATCCCACTGGAATTGCCCTACACAGTACAGTTCAAAGGGCCTAATAATTGCCCTGTTCTTTTATATGGAACTGTTTCAACCCCTGCTGAGACTCTGAAGATTAAGAATGTAAAGGGAAGTAAAGCTTCGTTCCCTGTAAACTTGGCTCAAGACGTACAAATTATCTGTGGTTGCTAATTGAACTCTTTATTTCTCCTCACTGAAGCTCTTCCTGGATGACGCATTTACTTGGTTAATTTTGTCCCCACCACTGGGTGATCTGTGTCCCAGCTTAGAGGTGGTGCATCCCTTGTAACTCCCCACAGAACTTGGAAGGCCATTGCAAAGACTCAGGGAACATTGGTCTTGACTATAGAAGGTCTATGAAAGCCATCTCTTCCTACGTACTTTTTGGTACTCCTCAGAGGAAAAGTGTGAAGTTACTGCTGAATGGTATGTCATTTCCTTCCAGAGCATATCCTTGGATCCTCGTGTCTAAATTAAAGCAACTCTTCTGCTGCAGTTTTAGGTAAATTTCTTCTAATTCTTAGTATTATATTGATTTACATGATTTACCATTTTTAAATCAAAAACATTGAAATGTCATCAATGGAATATGGTTTAATATAATAGAAATGGAGCCTGGCTGCTTCCTAGTCTGTCATCCTCTTGTGTAAGTACAGACTGATAAATTACTGCCTCCTTCTCTCTTAGAAATTTCAGTGCCTTTATTTTTCTCTGCTTTCCATCTTCCCCATCTTCTCAATTGTTTTTTTCACTTCCAACTTCTGTTTGAAATGAGTCGTGAGGACTAAACACAGATACTCCCTGGGCCTGTGGCCTTTCCCTGCCCATATAGTGTGAGACAGAAGTTACTCCAACCGCAGATGAACACTTCACTGCCTTTTTTTTTTTGGCCAGGATACACTCAAGAAACATGTACAGTATCCATAGGATGCTTCATAGCCTCCAGCGATTCTGTCACACGGGTAACTAAAATGAAAAACAAAAACAAAATCTGAACATTGAAAAAGTTCTGACTCAGCAAAATAAGTGAATTTTAAAACATTGCTCTCTTGATTAAGGCTGAGCATAAAAGCAGACAGAATATATGAAATTCCAGTGTGGAAGTTACTGAAATACTATGCCCTGTCTCATTCTTTTTTATTAATCGCCATACAAGCATAATTCTTAAAACAGCTTGAAACAAAAATGCTGATTGAACATGCTATGAGTATACATGACTTCCCTCAAGCAAGGAACTAGAGAGTGGAGTATTCTTTCCCACATTTCACCCCTGATTCATCAGTACTAGATTGTCCTCATTTGTAAAATCTAATTATTAAAACCTGGCTGGTTATCAGGAGTTCACTCTTCGGGTCTTCGTGGCTGTACATTTAACTTTCCCTGCCAGGGCTGGGTCCTTTCGGGTCAGCTTGCCCTTGGTTCAGACATGGTGGAAAAACATCCCCAGGTAGGTTGAGTATTTTATCACTGGCCAAATTGTCCCTGATTCAACCTTGTCCTGACCCACATTTGCTCTGTCACATGCCATACACATGGAAAAGGGGAAAATAACTCTGCCCTTCTTTATCTGTTCTTTTTGGGAAACAGCCAAACATCCTTTTAAAATCAAATGCCTGTATATCCAGAGGCCATTGGCCACCATCCAAACATTGGTCATTGAACACCTTGCATGAGGTAATTTTCAATTATCTTATTAAACCGGAACAGGAATCTGGTCTTGTTTCCTTTGATTATAAATGTAACTCATGTTCTTGTGACTGTTAATGGCAGTGCTTGTGGGGTGCCAGTAGTTTTCTGGGCACTGTCCCATAGGAAATGCTAGCTGGTGTCCTTTGTGAAGGAAGATACCAGGAACAAAGAAGCTGAGGGCAAGACTACTCGGTCGTTGTTTATTTCAGAGGAGGGGTGCTGGGATGGGGAGTTGCATGTGACCAAACACGGTGGTGATGTCTTACAGCATGACAGAAGTTTTGGAGATTTCTGTGATGGAGTCCTCAGGACGAAAGTGGAGTATATGGAATATCTTGAGAGAAAATGTCAATTATTTTGCTGATATTATAGCCTAATCTTCGGACACAAATGCTTAAGCAGTGGCAAAACGATCAGACCAAAGGATATTAAGAAGTATAAAACTGCTCTTTCCAGAGCTTCCAAGTTATCCCACTGATAAAATCATCTAAATGTTTCATTAAATGCTTAGATTACTTTATTTGCTGAATAATTTCAAAATTGGGTTCATACTATAAGCTCCATATGATTGTTAAAAAAAAGTGTAGCAACTAGTAAATTTGTAGTGAGGGTAGTTGAGGAGCCCCACTGAGTGATTCTGAGATGGTACTGAAGGACAGTCGCTGATAAGAGGAGCAGCAGTGTAAACAGAAAAGCTTAGGAACATAACGGGAATTTATCATAAAAGAATAATTGCTTTCCTATTTTAGCAGCCCCTATGCTGAAAAATATCCCCCTAAAACAAAGCAAAAATATATGTTTATAACATAAGGTTATAATATATGTTAAAATAAATATATGTGGTTTGGGGTGGAGAGATTATGGAGTTTCATCTCAACTGAGAATTCTAATTGTCCTTATTATATACTTATAATTTTAAAAGATGACAAAACACCTCTCTCTCTATATATATATACTCTCATTTTTTAGTAAAGTACTAGCTTCAATAGAAAAAAAAAGGGGGGGAGGCTGGGTGTGGTGACTCACACCTGAGTTCGAGACCAGCCTGGGCAACATTGCAAGACCCCATCTCTACAAAAAAATTTAAAAATCAGCTGGGCATGGTGGCACTTGCCTATAATCCTAGCTACTCCAGAGACTGAGGCAGAAGAATTGCTTGAGCCCAGGAGTTCAAGGTTGCGGTGAGCCATTATGCCACCACTTCACTCCTGCCTGGGTGACAGAGAGAGACCCTGTCTCTAAACAAAACAGATACATAGTGTAACTAAACATTTTCCTGACCTATGTCTTTTGCAATGGGGGAAAGCAGAGTTTATTCAGTACACCAGTGTAATCTGAAAGTGGAAAGAAAGTACAGAAAGTTCGGTGAGATTCATTCATCAGCTGTGATTCCAGAACAGTCTGTCCCTGGGCCTTTATGCTGTACCCCAATTGAATACTACAGAGAAGAGCCAGAATGTGGACTTCTAGTTCCTCTAAGAATGTGGAATTGTATTATTTCATACCCTAAGTGAAAGCCTAGCATAGCAAAAAACAGGAGGGAACATCTAAAAGAACTAGAATGGAGGGACACTTCTAAGACATCACATATGTTAAATATTTTGCAAGGAGTTGATATGTTAATTATATCAAAGAATACTTCAAGTTGTGAATGACTGGGGTACTTTTCTGCCCTCTTCGTAGCTCTAACATTGGCAGTCCCAAGTTGAGTTGATACTTTTTTCAAAATCATTGCATAAATAAAATCAATTTATAAATATTTATAAACTTATTTCATTAATCCTTTTCAGGTCTAGTGTCATGAAGCTCCGTAAGTCCAAGAAATTAAAAATAATAAATGAAACTCTTGAAAGAGTCTTTCTGTGGTACTAAAGTTTACTAAATATGACTGGACTCATGTAGCTTTTCTTCCCACCGTTAAATTGCAGTGACGGTTACAGATTCCAGAGGCTTAGATTGACTGCAACACATTAGTTTATTTAAACTTATAATGCTACTCTTCAGTTAACGCTGTTCATCTGCCCTTTCCATATCTGTCACCGTATTTCGGTCTGTTTTTCATCACACTGTAATGATTTTGACCTACTCCTAAATTGTCCCTTGTCTTCCTGCCTTCAGGTGCTAGTTCATTTAATTTATCCTCTACACAGTCCTTGGATTAATAGCTAGAATGCTATTGTTATTTTTATTAATTCCCTGGTTTAGAAAACAGAAAATTTATTACTTGTCATTTGCATTCCAGAATTCTTTTGCAAATGTTCAAGGCTACTCTGGTCATCACAGAGATGGGGTCCCAAGCTACATTTTGGCTCAAAAACAACTCTGCTCAGTGTTTCTGGGTCCTTTGTGGATTTGAGTTATGCAGCCTTTTGAGCACGGTCCTTCTTAGAGCTCCAGGTTACCACTTCCTATTCACTGGAGTTCACACTTTGGCTGAAACCAGGTTTCCATCTAGACTCTAGCTCAGTGTTTCTCAAATGGGGCATTTTGCCCTTGAGGAGACATTTGGCAATATCTGGAGACATTTTTGTTTCTCACAACTGGGAAGTTACTATTGGCATATAGTGAGTAGAAGGCAGGATGCTGTTAAACATCCTCCAATGCACAAGACAGCTCTCATAATAACAAATCTTCCAGCTCAAAATGTCAGCAGTGCTGACATGGAGAAAATCCATAGCTCTAGCATTCACTACAATTTGTCTAAATTACAAACCAGCTTTTTGAATGTGATTACCTACCATTTTTGAATATGCATTTCTTTCCCCCTCGTCTTTCTTCTACTTGAAATGTCTTCTCAACCATCTATAAGTGCTTAGTTTCAACCTACCAGAATTCTAACTATTCTATCAAGCTCAGCTTAGCTTAGATGTAATCTATTCCAATGATCATTTCGTTTGACAGTGAATGCTCTCTCTTCTAAATTCCTACAGTGTTTGGTCTTACAGTCTGGTAATTTTATGACAGGCCACCTTGTAGAGTAGTTATATCTATACATTATTTCCCACTTTTAGATATTTCTAGATATTATACAACTCAATGTACAATGTAAAGCTAAACTACATGGCCCCTAAGACTTGGACTCTATGTCTGTATATTTTAAATCATAGAAGAAGTACAGCCTAGGATTTATCTTTTTTTCATCTAACATTGTAATATGCTCTTTTCATATTGCTACAAAGTCTCCAAGATTATTTTAATAGCCATGTAATAATATTTAGTCAAGTTGATATGCTCTAATTTATTTAACTAGTTTCCTCTTAAAGTTAATTTGATTTTATTTTTTGACACAATCAGTAATATCATGTTGAATATCTTTGCTATGTAGCTTTTCTCCCCTTCATGTGCAATATTCCCTTTGAACAAATTCCAAAGAATGATCTAAATGGTTGGCATGTTTTTTAGCAATAATATGTATTGCCAAATTTATTCCAAGTCGTCTTACCAGTTTAAATTGCCAGTGGCAGTGGTATACTTGAAAGGGTCAGAAGACCTAGGCTCTAGTGACAGTTCTACTCTCGCTAATTGTATGCTCTAAGTAAATTACTTAATCTGTTTGATCATATTTTCTTACCTGTAGAATGTGGATAATAAACCTGTATTGTAGGGTCATGAGCATTAAATCAGTTAATGTCTTTGGGAGTAAGTTGTAAACCATAAAATGGCCAATGATCATTCAATGAATACTTATTTAAAGCCTACTATATGCCAGAATCTGTGCTAAGAGCCATGACTACAGAGATGAATACAATCTTAGCTTCAAGGAATCCTCAGTCTTGTGCTATGTGATTATTACAATTTTAGTTACAAAATTACAAAGAAATTAATTTTTAAATGGTATGAGGGCTTGAAAACAAAGGCAGTTTATACAACAAGAAATACACATATTCAAACCTACCAATTTAATAAGATCATTGTTAGATTTCTGGGTTTTTTTTTTCCCCTCTCCTTTTCTCTTTTGAGATGGGAGGGTCTCACTCTGTTGCCCAGGCTGGAGTACAATGGCATCATCATAGCTTGCTGCAACCTTGAACTCCTGGGCTCAGGTGATCCTCCTGCCTCAGCCTCCCAAGTAGCTAGGACTACAGGTATATACCACCACATATGGCTAATTAAAAAAAAAAAAATTTATAGATGCAGTCTCTATGTTGTCCAGGCTAGATTTCTTTAGATAATATTACCTGGCCAGCTTGTCTCTAGTCTAAATCACAGCTACATTTCCTTGCTGGAATACATTTAGTGGATTTTCTTCCTCATATGTTAGGACAATGCTTTTTTACTGCTATACTTAGATGTGAATTTTTGTTCCTCTTTTTTTTCTTCTGGGAAAATTCAAAGCATTTTTTAAAAGATTCCATTTGCTACTGATGTCATTTTTTTATCCTTTTGTGAGGCACGGGTCTCTGGAAGCTGCATGAGGGCATGGCCCCACTTGTATCTGTTGTATGACTCTCCCATCAAGACTGCTTTGCTTCAGAGTCACTGGGAGTATTTAGGAACTTCAGCATCCTTAGATCTAGCTTTTGGAGATAGATATTGATTTTTTTGCCTTTGAATATAAAGGCCCAGAGTGAGCCCTTTAGCTCCTCGTCTCTGAGCGTGCTGGGCATCAGAAGCTGAGGATATGGAAGTAACTGCAGGAAAATGCATCAGCACCGGCAGCGTAAAGATTGCTGGTGTGAGCGGCAGTGCGACAGAAGTTCTTGACTAGGGACCGGAAGCTGCAAAAGCAGATTGTCCATGGGCAGGGATAGCTTATGTAAATAGAGATAATAAAAGAATGTTACCACTTTGTATGCACCCCTGAAAAGACTTCAGACTGTTACAATGCAAAGTATCATTTCTGCCTCATCTAAATTTTGCCCTCAGCTACTTGATTGACCTAATCAAACCTGGGATCTTTAGGATTTTAGAGGAAAACTCCTTTCTTTCTGGATGGAGCTTTGGAATAAAGCCCATCATGTTCCAGCCTCTTCCCCATTATTGCTGTTAAAATATACCTATAACTCTTGACTTAGTTTTTTCATAGTAGATCATAAATGAAAATCAGTCTTTCTCTTTTGATGTTTTTTTTCTCTTTCCTTTATTTTTCTCAGGATCGAGTGAAACAGATTATGTTCTTAGTTATAGACCCGTGCTATGTGAATATTCCAATATTTCCAGGCGTTTTAGTTCTGTTTGCAAGTAGACACAGAGCAAGCTTGCATGGGTGCAGATAGGTAGGACGAAGCAGAGGTACTTGCCCCAATTCACTTCAATCTAGCAACAAACATTAGCTTTCTTTTCCCTCGTCTGAGTCAGCAAAAGTAAGAGGAAACAAAAGTTAAGTTGGTAGAGAGAAGTGGAAATCTTTATTAATCTCTTGGTTTTTGTATTTTTCTTATTTTAGTATTTTAGGTAAAATTAAATCATCAGGCATCCCTGTGAGATATAGTGAAAGAGCCTCAACTAATAGATTCCTTCAATTATGTCGAGTGGTTTGAAGGAACAAAAAGAGGTAAAATTCAACCTCTAATTGAAAAATTTCTTAAATTTTTATGCCAAGCATTTCTGCTTCATCACTCCTATCTTTTCTACATTACTGACAGTTTTTACTGCAAATCTAAGAAACAACTGAAGCTTTCATCCACACTCCTTTCCAAACCTATAATCTGTCATAGAGCCTTTCTTTAAATTTCTTCTTTGGAATTTAATTATTGATTTCTGGCAGGTGTTACCACCAGGCAAATACTATGCTAGAAATACTACCTTCTGGAGTAGGGCCACTTAGAGTCAAGGGAGGACAATTTGAGGACAGTGGCATTAGCTTTGGTGGTAGATAGGGAGTTTAGATTCTGATAATATCCATTCCTTGAGAATTACTAGTCAAAACAAATCAATAAGCGTTTAAACAATGAAGGCAATGCAGAATTGCATTTAAAGTATGAAAATTGCATAATTCTAGGGTAAAAATACATAAGAAATTTGAGTAGTAGAATTCTCTTCTCTTGTTTACCACTCTCCAATTTCTAAGACGTCCCAAAAGAAAATTGTCTATTACTTATAAAGTGTGAATCCAGTGCCCTTGGCTTTCCTGAGATATGTGAAACACCCAAATTTCATCAATAAATCTATTTTGCAAGCATGGTGCGTAAGACTGTACTTATACCCATATGTTCATACTGTAGATGAACAACCTCCATGCAGAGCCTTAGAATTATATTTAAAGGATTCCAACTTTCTTCTGTATAATCCACTAGAGAGAGTTTATCTGCAACTTTTGTCTATACTTTAAGTGGAAGCTTTCTCATTTTCACTCTGTTAACCTTGTCAGGAGATTCCATCTTTATCAAGTAGTTGCTTTACATTGTTCCACAGACAAAACTTTCCCGGATCTCATGTTGGGTCGCCTGTTGAAAAACCCATGAATACTACAAGGGAGCATAAACCCACACAAGCAAAGGGCAAGAAGAAGAAGAAGAAGGAAAACACTTTTAGAAGTTATTTCTACTTGGCATTTAACTAGAACAAAAACTTTTTTTTTTTTCTGTTATTCCTGGATTGGGCCTTTTTAGCCTTTCGGTCTAACTTAACTGTATCCTTCCCTCTTTGAGCAAAGCTTTTATTTCGTTTTTGTCCTCCCCAATCTTCTTTCTATCCATGTCTTATACTTTCTTCAAAGTCCATTTCGCCTTCAAGGAGACTTTTCTGATGTTGTTAATCCTACTTTATATTAAACACCTTCTTCAATCTTCTCCCAGTAGTATTCTGTATGTAAATTGGCCTATATGCAAATCACATGTGCACACAAACGTACCGTAGCATATTTGGAGATTCAGACTATAACATTCCACTGAGTATGGAATCCGTGTATGAAGTGCTTCCCATCTTCACCATGGTTCCTCCACAGCACAGCTCTTCATAGTCTCCATCCAAGGTAATCATGGTCCTACATGTAAAAATTTCTCAGTCTGGCGGTTATGTGTTTTTGACTCTGCCTGTTTCCTATTCAGGCTATTCATTTCTCTCCTTCTGGTAGTATATTTCCTTTGCATCCTGTAAGATACTGCTCCAATTTTTCCTTTTTTAGAATCTTTTCCTGATTAATCCTGTTTCTTTCAAAAAAATTTTATTTGGTTTCCTTCAGCACATATTGTCATCTATAGTGCAAGACTTTTCATGGATTGAAGTGTTATATTTAATTGCTCTTTTGGATTGTACAATATCCAAGTTTCTTTAGCTCTCAAATTCCACGAAGCTCCCAGAATGTCTTTTTTTCCCAGCTATCTGGGAATATCTCTGCAGCAAAACTTTCTCTTCTTTTTGTATTTTTAAATCAAGTTTTGTACACATCAAGCTTAAAATAAGTGCTTATTCACCAACTCCATCTTCACAAGTAGGAAGCTACAGAAGATGGCTTAAGCTTCAGCATGCATGATTTAGGTTGAACATAAGGGATAAATTCCCTGATAATAAAATTGATTGAAGGTGAGAACAAGGTATTGAAGAACAACAAGGACTCTATTCCCTGGAGATCTCTAAAGGGAAAAAAATAATTTATCTTGGATGGAGTCAGGGCACTAGACTAGAAGATGTACTGAGATTTTATCTGGCTCCAGGATTTTATTAAAATCCTAAATGATAACACTACTTTCATAACATGTTTCTGGTAAAGGGTTTCTAGTTTTTTTTTTTTTTCCGTTAAAGAAAAACCCTAAGCAAAAATAACAGTGGAAAGTCTAATTTATTTTTGTAATGAAATATAGACCTCGAATAATTAAAACATGGATGAACTGCATGTTTCTGATAATGTATTTGCCCAGCACTATTGAATACCTTTTGTTCTATTTGCTTGTCCTCTTCAAAAATCCAAGGGAAAAATATAGTTTAAAAAACCTTTCTTTTCCTGCCTAGAAAATGACAATAATTCTATGAGAGATAGAGATATTCTATTCTTATGCCATCATAAGAATTAAGTTTCTCTTTTTATAGAAATGAGAAAAGCTATAAAGTGAATTCGATAGTTTCTAACAACTTATACTTTCTATTATACTGGTGGACGTTGATATTTGTGCCTACTTGCATATTTCTTGTGAGCTTTAATTTTTTTCCCTTCTACTTCATTTATTTTTGATTCTTTTAATATGGTTTCCAATTACAGAAACGGGGTTTCTGGGGAGAAAAAAAATTTTTTTAAGTGCTAATGAGACGAGACTCTATGACTTTACTTTTCTGAATAGCTTTTATTTTTATACAATTCTTGTTAGGGAAATGGTGCTAAAAGTTGTTACTTTATACAAGTATATGCAAGAAAATGTAATTAAGAATTCTATTCAGCCTAATTGATAGATGCAGATTTTATTTTAAAAAAATTGAGTATGAATCTCTTTTATCTCATTTCAGACTGTGTAACATTGCCCCTGATAGCTAGAAATATTAAATGCCTGTAACTGGAAAATCCTCAAAAATCACTTATGAAATAATAGTTTTGAATCAATAATAATTAAAAACTTTTTTGTAATAGGAATTGTCATCTTGTTAATAAAGATGTAGTGTGGGCTAAATCATGTCCTCTGAAATATAAGTGCAGCACAGTAACAGCCTGATCTGACACTTACCCATTTCCTTAGAACTTGCTGTTGATATTGCATGACACAGGGCATGCTTGTAGTGAATTTGCCATTCCACCTCTGTGTGATTACTTTCTAAGTGGGAAAAATGGTTAGCTGGTCCAAAATAAAATATCCTATTGAAGTGTTTGAAGGAAGAGATGTTTGGATTCATATTGAATCTTTTCAGTTATTCCAAGGAGTAAATGCACCAAATCTCTTGCTTTGAGCTATGTTGCCACGTTAAACAGCTCCTCTCCCCTCTGAAGTCCCACCTGGTCACTGATGCTGTTGTCATCTAAAATATCATCTGCCTTATTCAGGATAAATTTTATTATTAATAGTTATCTAGCAACCTAGTCAGTAGGAGTACCTTTCTGGAAAAAAAAAAATGAGATTTGGCTGAAGTGAAGCGGGTGAGAAAAAAGAAAGATGCACTAGCAAGTGACTCTATTATTATTATATCTGGTAACATAACTTATATTTGCTAAAAATCAAAACTATTTTAAAACTTTTATTGACAGAGGACTTCTATTTGTCTTCCACAGAAGTTTTCTTCTTATGGATGGTTTGGTTACCCTGAAATCACACGTACACACACACTTTACTAGTGCTAAGTTTGTAAGGACATAGGTTATTGAATATCAAAAGATCAATGAACAAAATGCAGGATTTTCTTTTCTTCAGAAATCTGCCTCTAATTACAAAAATTAGTTCAAGAGGCACCAAAGCAGCTGATAGTTACCTACAACTTTAAAGCTTATATCCTCCAAAGCATGTCCCCACCTACTGCCCCCCCACTAACCTTGTTGATTGGGCCCCACACAACCTATCAAATAATTGGTGTGTGTCTCCCTTTTGCCCTGAATCTCCCTGGGAAAGGGCTAATAAGCAGTGAGTTTATAAACAAACAAGAAGAAGGACTAAAGGCTGAACAGCTTTTCACCTGGGTGCTTGCTTTGGAAAGCATCCAGAGTTTGCCATAAAGAATGATAATAGATTCTATGGGGGCCTCCCAGGCTTGTATGCTACTGGTTGTAGTAGGCAGTATATTAACAACCAAGCCAGAGAATTTGCACAGAGATATTTCCTGAGGCACTGAAAATAAACTAATGTTTATTTGTTAAGGGACAGTCAAGGCCGTCAAATATTTTTTTACAAACACTTTCATGAACTCTTTGCTTCCCCTCCCCTCCATTTCTTTCCATAAAAATATTTGTACTTCTCTGTTGTGACTTTTAAGAGAGTATGTTAATATAGTTGCAGTTTTCTTTTCCTATTTAAGATATCCTCATTTATTTTTATTTTTATTTTTGTTTTGAGGGGGTGCAGATGGGAGAAAAATGCTTAGGGAAAATCCTTTTGGAGTTGAAACACTTTCATTTGAATATTTCCGCGATCATTGATCTTCCATGCAGGGCTCCATTTATCACTTCAGACAGCCCTGCTCTTGGTTCTGTTTCTTAATATGTTACCAGAGGCTTGTCCTACTATATGCAAATCAGTTATTTGGGCATAAACTCTCCTTTGTTCATCTGTTATCAGTTATTTTACTACCATCTACCATGGGCCAGGTGCTGTGAATTACAAAGAATGAGATAAAATCTCTCCACCCACAAGGTACTTACAGTCTAGTTAGAAAGACAAATCATACGCACATAAAACAATTAGTAATGTAGTGTTGTTTCGAGCACCAGCTTAAACTGTTATTGTAAGGCACTATATTGAGCATCTTAGAAAATTGAAATGAAACTCTAACACCTGATAGTGACAATGAGAAAAAAAAAAGGCTTCAAGAAGAAAGAAGTTAGTGTGACTCATTCATCAAGAAATAGCATCTGGGCTGGGCCTGAAGGTAGACTAAGGATAATATGATTAAGGAGAAAGAGTAGTTAGTAATAGCATTAGGGAAGGGACCAAGGTAAGAAGGAATAGTGAAGATGTTATTTAGTTGCAATATATTAGTATAGCATCAACCCATTTTTTCATTGTATACCTAAAAATTATGTCTATTTTATATAGAGGGATGCTTTGGTATTTCAAAACCATTACAACTGTGATTTTTGTCGGTAATGGGTAAAAAAAGCCTCAGGATGCCGAATTCTTGAAAGTACCTTTTTGTAGTTCATGAGATGCTGCTGATGAAAAAGGTAAATCCTGATTTACTTGTGTTTGTAGGAGCTGTTTCTTTAAAAGCATTTTTTAAAGCTTTTGGTGAATAATTCTTGTTTAGTGACCATGACTGAGACTGGAGCAGAAGATAATCTTTTCAGATAAGAAAATAAGAAGATAAAGATGAATTCGTTTTTTAGAGGGAAATCTACTTTCTGGGTAATTAAAGTGTTTCTATCTGATACGGAGCTGAGTGTAACAATTTCTGGGTCTTATGGTAATCTGGATTGTCTTATTTTAACGATGAAAAGGGGGAGTAAGATGAAGTGACTGCTGCAATGGTGAGAAGCCACGTGGGAAAGGACTCGCGGAGAAGTAGGACCACGAGACTGCAGGGGCCGTTGAGACCCAAGTGAAGCCCATTTAGAGTAAGAGAAAGTACGAAGTGTTTGAAAGTGTTTGTGTGGGAAATATACTTTCAAGTTACTTTTTTTGAACACGAAAAGCTTAACTTTAAAAATGCAAGGTATTTGTCAACATTATCTGAAACACCGGACTGGAGGCAAATGTTTCAACATATTTGTTTTCTTACAATTAAAGCTAAGCTGACATGTTGAAAAGATGGTCTTCAAAGATATTCAGAGGCTGCTAAATTTTTGTCAATAATTAGCCTTCACTTTGCTTTATAGACAAGGAAGTCATATTTTTTTTTCTCCTCACATTTGCCAAGTAAGGATTTTCACTTTTAAATTTCTCCATCCTGGTGTTTGCATTTAAGCATTTCAAACAGACTCTTCACCCTCAGCCACCGTGTGTAGCATTGCATTTATGCATTCAACTTCTTACTCAAGTGATGCTATTTTTTTCTGCCTGAGCCTGACAGCCACTAATAATAACACATGAGGACAGTCAGACAAAATGAAGACAAATGCTGCTTGTCGCAGCAGAATCATAATGTCTTCAGACTCAGTAAAGACAGTCTAACTGTATGTGGATGCTCTTTATAGCTTATTTAGACCTGTGGTTTTTCCCTGTGGTTTTTTTTTTTTTTTAAAGCACAAACATTGTGCAGAAATACATTAAGGCAACATATGGGCCTGTTAGTTAGCCAAAACAATGTGGAACCATGGAGAATAGAGATTGCAAAGCACAGATGGATACTGTAAAAAATTCATGAGTGGCATAACAGATCTAAAAGGTAAATTTTAGTCAAAATTCAAGTGGAAAGCATAGGAAATACTTAAGAATTTGGCTTTATGAGGTTTTTCGAATCACACAAGATGAAACATTGTGAATATTCCGCAGATTTGTTTATGCCATAATGTGGAAATCAGAGCTCATCATTCAACAATAATTATGTCTATATAGATTCATGCCATCAGAAGTAGATTGCTGATAAACAATAGCGCTTTGCTTCTATTTGATGTAAACGCTGCAGTATTAAATATCCATATTATTTCCAGCTCAATATTAGAAAGTGTCAGTCATTGTGACAAGCCAGGCAAGAGGAGCTCGTTGAGCCGTCCTCTGTGTAGCCAAGTGCTGTCGAATAACCAGGTTTTCATGCTGTATTACTTTGTTGTTAAAATTGAGTTCTAAGCAGTAAATTGGCAAATCATTTTTCCTCTTTTACGTTGGTTCTTTTTTAACCAAACCTGAAGCCTCGAGGAGACACTGGATTCATTTGTGTACATAATCAAGATACACCTTGAATTTTGCAGAACTCTTGTTTTTCTGAATTTGGCATCACTGTGGCTCATCATTGTTGTCTTTTTTAGAAAAAAAAGTTATGTTCCAAGTACAAGACCAGCCCAATAAAGGTGTGCCTTTGAACCTCACTATGGCCAATCTCATTCATAAAATTTCCTTAAGAGCAATTCTTGAACAAAGGAGTTTTTGCCTAGTGAAATAATTAATTTGCTTCCTAAATTTTCAGTGGGATGGGGTGGGGAGGGAAAGCAGAAAGAGAAGGAGGATTGTTCTATACATCTGGATTTCTAATTACCTTAAGGAGACTTTGTAAATTAAAGCAACCTTTAAATAGACAATTAAGTTCTAGCCACAGAAGCATTTCTCATTTAGAAGCTTTTTCATGTCAAGTTGAGAATGATGTCATGTGGAATTCAGATAATGTTTTGTCATTTTGTTGCTAGAAAAACAAAGCTTATTTAAACTATTCTCTGTATGAAGGTTTAGGTGATATTCAAAGTGATCTGCTAGATACTTTAAAATCTTAAACACTGGGTAGACAAGTGGTCTTGAACTTACTTTTTTATAGTTAGTGAGACTGTTAATGAAGAAATTTGCAGAGGGCTCCATTATACCTTAAAAAGACCCTAGTACGTTATTTGTAAAGAACCAGAAAATTATTTGGTACTAAGAAGAAAGATGATTAGATTGAAAGCAGACACTGTGGACAGAAAGTAAATGAGATCACTTATTTTACTATACTAGTTTTTAATTTTTGAGTTTTTTTCTGTAGGTAACATAAAACAGACAGGTTTTGTAGTTGGATTTTCCTTGGCACTAATGCCACTGCCGGGACCTTGAGACAGCAAATTGAACTTTCTGGTAGTTGTCCTAATAGCTCTTTCAGGCTGTTTTTGGTGTCCTTAGTGAATTAAAGTTTGCATTAGTGAACCCACGGAGCAGCGGCCAAGAGTAATTCTCAGCTCTGTATGACATTTCACACATTGTCAGTTCTTAGTAAGTGTTATACGATAACATTTTGAGATCCTCATCTGAGAGTTGATGGGGAAATATCAAATAGTATATATGAGGTTTGCCAACTAAGATGAGCCCAATTCAAAAGTATGTTGTAAGGAATAGGTAAAGATGGCAATGTTTTGACTCCTTTGAATAAAAGATAGATTTACTCTTAAAATTTAACAACAAGATCTGAGAAAGACTACAAGCAAGGAAGAAAAAAAAAGAATGAAGAGACGGAGAAAGATAGAAAAAAATAAAAGGAATAAAATCACAGTATAAAGGGAGAAAGTAGAAAGTCTTTCCTTACTGATAATATGTTCCGTCCCTACAGAGAGTCTAAGAAGGATGTGGAAAATTTCAGATACATTATAAATGTGTATATGTACATATATAAAACACACATATGTATACGTACATTCTCCTATTAAAATCTAACTTCGTGAGGGCAGGGTCCCTTTTGTTCACTGCTGTATCTGTCCTCAGCACCCAGAAGAGTACATACTAGAGTATACACTCAGTAAATATTTTTTGAATGAATGAATTTCTTAAGAAGAACATAATTTCCTATATGTTCCAAATTGTTATCTAAGGAATTATAGATCTGTTGACTTCTCTTTAAAAGTGTCAGTTTGCTTAATACTCAGCAACAAAGATTTGCTGCAAAGGAGCACATTTTAGCTTAGGGATGTGCTCTCTGGGGTGGGTGAAGAAAAACGGAATTGGGAACTTTTTAAATTCAGTAGGATGAATTCATCTTCTTTCCCCTGTTAGAGGACCCTCTAATGATCAGGTCACTTGGTTTATTCAGTGTAGGGTATTCCCTGAGGGTAGGGACCACCCAGCAATAAAAATATTTGATAAGACATACTTAGGGCTGTTCTAAAATAACTAAAACTAGTTCATGACATTCCCTGTCTCCTATGTTTAGGTAGTGTGAGGAGCAGGATCCACTGCACATTTGAAGGCAGATCAAAATTCCCCATTAAGAGTTTTGTGGGCATATTGGGTTGCCTGAAGAAGTCAGGAACTACAATTTCAGACCTAGGTAACCAGAGATCAAGAAGGGCATAAATATAGGCCAGGCACGGTGGCAGGCAGATCGTTGGAGCTCAGGAGTTCGAGACCAGCCTGAGCAAGAGCAAGACCCCATCTCTACTAAAAAAGTAGAAATAAATTATCTGGACAACTAAAAATATATAGAAAAAATTAGCCAGGCATGGTGGCACATGCCTGTAGTCCCAGCTACTGAGGAGGCTAAGGCAGAAGGATTTCTTGAGCCCAAGAGTTTAAGGTTGCTGTGAGCTAGGCTGACACCATGGCACTCTAGCCGGAGCAACAGAGTAAGACTGTCTCAAAAAAAAAAAAAATTAATTAATTAAAAAAAAAAGGGTATAAATAGCTTATAGATAGTCAAGACTTTTTGAATTGATTCTTCCTGCTGACCATAGGCTTTTTGCCTTTTTATAGGATTCAAATTATTTAATTTAATTTCGCTTAATTTATGCATTATCACTAGATTCACTCCAGGGAGATGTGAGATGCAGTTGGTTGCATTTGACATTGTCTTCCGCTACAACAATTTTACCCAAAAATACCTTGCTAAAAATCACAAAAGCAGAATCTATAACATGAAATGCGCATTTTTCTTCTGGTCTCAGTTGATGAATTACTTGTATTTGATTGTAAGTAATAGGATGCCTAACTAATGGTAGCTTTATTAAATGCCTTTGTTTTTCATCTAACAACATAAGGAGTGGGTTCAGGGTTGCCATAGTGGCTCAAAAACTATACTCAAGCCAGGCCTTACTGTGTTTCCACTCTGCCTTTCTCAGCATATTGGCATTTTGTTCTTGTGCTTGGCTTGTCATGGACGCCAGCAGGCTTCTTCCATGCCACGTGACCTCATTCAAAGCAAAACCAAGGAAAATGATCCGTGTTCTCTGTCCTTTTATAAAAGAACAACATTCTTTCCCAGATTTTTCTTCACCCCTACTCCTTCAGTCTTCTCTTTATATCTTTTTGGCCAGAACTGAGTTATTTGCCCATTTCTAAATGAACCGTTAGCAAAGAAGAGTGCAGTTATCAAGCACGGTTTAGACCAGGGCTTCTCAAAGGGTAGTCTCTTAACCAGCAGCATCAGCACCCCATGGGAACTCGTTATTAATGCATATACTTGGGCTCCATCCCAGTCATACTGGATCAGCAACTGTGGGGGTAGGACTTATCACTCTGCTCTTCATAAGCCTTCCAGGCAAGTGCCATGTATTTTCAAGTTTGAGAACCATTGATTTAGACTAATGAAATCATCCTCTGGTGCTAGGGAGAGGACTCACATTCCCTTGCAGGGAATGGGGCATGGCAGTTGGCAGGCACAGACGAGTGTTGCCATCACTGACTGTATTTCAACAGGAAGAGGAAGGAACCAGTAAAGAGAGAGAAAGAAGTTAAGACAGAGACTGAGAAAGAATGTGAGAGTGGGGAGGAGATTCACAAACTCAGGTGGAGGGAACAGCCATCCCTAAGAGGATTCTACCACCATGTTAACAAGAGAGCCTAAAGAACAGAGCAGATACAGCAGCAGGTAGACTGGTCGTAGGAAGGTTGGGACTTGTTTTATGTTGTGTCTGGGAGGAAGAGATAAAGTCCTCTAGTGAGAGAGATGGGGGAGGTGTGGTGGACGTGAGCTCTCAGATTGTGAGACGGTCTAAATACTTTGGGAGGAGGGGAGAGCTTGCTGGAATCTTGTGAATGTAGGTAAGATCGTGGACCGGCCTGAGATTGGCCTGAACCCGAGTTCAGAGTCGGGGAACCTGCCTGGTTGTGTGATACACAGCAGGGAGATAAGGGCCTAGAGCTAGAGAGGGTTTGATTCCTCTCGGTTGAGACTTTGCCAGAAGGGTATGACAGAAGGTTGCAGGCAAGAATATTTGGGATATTGTTAAGGGACAGGCTGAAGTGATAAGGAAGAGCTCATGCTGAAGGGAAGAATGAAGATGGTGTTCAGGGGTGTCTTGTTCATGCGCCCAAAGTCACAACGCATCCTCTTTATACATTTAGTGAGAGCCATTCTAAAGAATAGGTCAAAGTATTTCTCTGTTCTTAATTAAGAAAATTAAAGTCTCCTTTCGCTTTTCTGTGGGAAGTTGGAGATTTGTTTGAAGGTGTCACATTTGCAGTGAATTATGGCAGATTTTTCCTTACCGTTCAATTGTAGGACATTATGCAGGAAAATAAGCCAGAGGCTTTAATTTGGCTTACCTTGACTGCTTTTTGACCTGTTATATTTTTCTTTACTGATGGATAACACTTTTTACGGGCATGATTTTATAGGCTGTGCACAAATCTTGGTAAGTCATATGTATAATATAAGGTAGAAGACTGCTTTTTATCCAGCTAGATTTATCATTTCCTTACCCTAGCAGAGAGATAGTTGTAATTTCTTAATGTATGTGATAACTTGAAAGATATTAACATTTTATTTTTATGAAAACAATCTCCTAAGAGCCACGGAGCGGTCACTGTTTGGGAAGCTCTTCTTCCTTACCTGCATGCAGAGCAGCCCCTGCACATCCCAGCTGTGGCCCGTATTGAACCTGGAGCCTTTTCCTCTCTGCCACCTGATGTGTTCCTCCCTGGTTTGTTCTAAAAAAGTACAAACCAATTGTAATCCTGTGAATTGAAAATAATTAGGCACACATTTTCTGTTACAAACATCATAAAGTAAATTCCACAACCAGAAAGGCATTACTTTTATACTGTGTCGTGTTTTGGAACATCTGTTGTCAACTTCTTTTATGTTCCCCACGGTATCTAGTGCTGGAGCATCGCCCTGTCCACGAATGTGACTAAGGAAAAGTCGGATGCCAGCATCTAGACATTCATAATGTGAGCAGAACGTCATGAGATTCTGTCCCTGTTGAACTTTGAATCTGCTTCCAAAGATGATTACGAAAGAGTAGAACCGAGTGCTTTGAATGTCAACAAAATTGTTGGCATATAGCTCCACAAGGGCAAGGAATTTGCTGATTTGTTCACGAGTATAGTCTCAGTGCTCAGAACAAGGCCTGGCATGTATAGGTGATCAAATAATATTTATTGACTGAATAAATTAAGACCAATATCTTTGAAGATGAATATTCTTCTGTAAATTCTCATGTCTGTATGTCTTGGTAGTTATGTTGGTGATACAGACCACCATTCCAGAGTATGACAAAAATGTACAATACATTCATTTACTTGTTAATTTGCAGCAGCTGTGATTATTTAAATTTTATCATTAATTGGACAAATTTGTTACCAATATGGTTTGTGCCTGTCTGCATGTTACTATAGATGTTTGCACATACATAGGTAATTAGAATCCTTGCAGGGTAGTTTGGGTGTTTTGTTATAGTGGTAGTTTGTGTCACAGATAAGTTTTATTGAATAATAAGATGAAGACTCTGTGGGCTCAACTTCAACAGATGATGACTTGGAATCTACCACAAGCCTTCCAAAGAGGCTGTTCATTCCATGGAGAGATGAGTCTTGCTGTAGGATATTAGAGAGCTGGTCATGCACATGGATGTTAAAACTAGGCAGACCACGGTTCAATTCCCCCATTCCACCACTTGCTAGCTGTGGGACTATAGATACATTTTTTAACCTCTCTAAATTTTAGTGTCTGTCATCTGTAAAATGAGGATACCAATATCTATTTCATGGCATTATTGGGATTGAATAAAATATTACACACAAAATACTTAGCACAGTGCATGGCACATAGGAAGCACTTGATAAATGTTGACTGTTATTATCAGCTATAATTAGTTCTTAAAATCTACATATGGATTTGTTTATAGATGTATATAAATCCATACCTATGTTTGCTGGTGCTAAATTCAAATAAAGTAGTGTAAATTACAAGGTTGCTAATGTTGAACATTAATGTTCATTATAGATTAAAACATGAAAATCTTACCTCCTCCAGCAACACATTTAATCTGGTTGATTAGGAAATGTTCCTTTATGGAAATGACATATTCACATTTTAAGTGGGTGTTTACAGGTGTTTCAAGTCAAACTAAGCATGAAGCCAATCTTTAGATTCATGGTGGACATCAGACCATTTGTAAACATAAACAATGCTATTTACATGAAAAAGTGGCCTTTTTTAAAATCCCCTGGGTACTGTGATTATCATTGATTCAGATGAGATGAGCAGGCTATATCATTGGCTTCGTTATTTTAAGTTATTGAAATCAATTGCTCTCACATAGGAAATACTGACTCTATAAAATAGTACATTTAGCTTCATAGGTTGTTTTTTCTATATTTTTAAAAAAATACTTGTAAAACTAGAGGTTACTTGGAGAAAGGAAACCAAGATGGTGAAGAGGTTGGCCATCATGCCCTTTGTTGTTTGTTAGGAAGACTACAGATGTTTGAGCTAGAAAGAGAGAAAAAAAAATACTTACTAGAAATATCAAAGTGGAAAGTGATCCTCAAATATTTGTAAGGATATCATGTAGACGAGGACAGAAATAGCACTTTGTATTCACAGAGGAAAGATTAAAAATAAGTAGGTAGATGTTAAAGGATTTCACAACTTTGGTATTAGTCCAAAGAACCAGCATCTATAAAATACATAATAATGTTTCTAGGTACCAGTAAGCTCTCTTTCCTTCCCAAGGTAACATAGCTGGTTAAGGATAGGATTAAGGTGGTGGTAGTTGTTTAACCCTGTGCCATCTCTTGAATCTTCATAGAGTTTAGCTCAGCTGGTTAGGGACTTGTACTGTTGAGACCAAGTTCAAGGATCCAGTTTTCTGTGGGCAAATTAGTTTTATTCAACTCTACAACCATACCCAGTATCTTTTCTCTTAGCCATCTATCTTCCAGTTGATGCTGTTGATCAAAATGGGGCAGAGCATGTATAGAGCTCTCACCATTAATGAAAAAATAATTTAAAAGATACTTCCTTTTGACCACGGGTAAGTGGTGTCATACTTATATGAGAAAGACAATATACTGATTTTAGGGTAATTTGTGAAGTTTCCCAGTAGCACTGTATTTATGGTTGTAATCTGATCTCTGCAAATGAGCAGGAGCAATAAGAAAGTTCAAGAGAATGAACTTAAGGAAATGGAACTAAAAAGATGTATTTTGGAAATTTGGTTGTGATCATGATGATTTGTGCTGCCCAGCTCTCCCCTACTTCAAGGAATTTGTTCTAAATTGTTTCTATTTCCATGTTTCTATGCAGAAAATTGCAAAGCTAAAATTTCTTCCCTATCACAGATGCCCTTGGGGACTGAACGGAGTGTGAGGGCAGAATGAAGCTCACTATTCTCTGCAGATAAATGGCTCATCTGGTCAACTCAATGGGGCTGTGGTCCCTTCATCATTTAGATGGGGGGGGGGGTGGCGGGGAGAGGGCCAGTTTGCCAGTGTCATTTATGTAGCTGTTGGTTTAGAAAATTGCAGCATAATCTAGGCTAGTATTCTGAAAACCCCACACATAAAGTCAGGGAAACGAGGCTTGATGAGAACTGTAAAATAAGGGGTGCTTGTCCTTGCTCTTGCATGCACTAGGAACAACTCAGGGTCAAAATGCAGTGGCACAGAATGAAAAGCAGAACTAGTTTCTTGCCTGTTTTCCCCTCCTTCTGCGATCCTCTCTCTCCCCCATTCTTCCCCATTCCTCCCTCCCTCCCTTCCTCCTTCCCTCCCTTTGTTCCTCCTTTTATTTCTGGGAAAGAAGAGAGTAAAATATTTTCCTAGGAGTGGAGAATAAACTGGTTAGTTACACTTGTCTGTGATTTGCTAAGGATCACACAGACACTCCTTGGATCCTTGGGTGTTTGTTCATGTGGTCCCCCTCCAGGATTTGTTCAGATTCTTTAGAGCACAGGAGGGCCTAGCAGAACACATGCTTTGGCAGGATTTCAACAGGATTCTTCCTTCTCCTCTCTTCTAGCCACACTCCCACCCTACAGGGGATGAGGGTGTCTGCACTGTGACAAGACAACCCTTCCTAGCCCAGTGGGTTGAAAGCACTGATTCGCTGACACACTCATATTATTCCAGAGACATGAGTCAGGCAACAGAATTGGCATTAGATTTCCTCAGACACTTAAGGTGAGCGCTTAGGGAAGGTTGTGGACTTACATTTGATTTCCACATCCATCTTCTCTCTGCAAATTAAATTATTAATTTTCCCATGTGCCTTCTTGTTTAATGAGAGGAGTGGTGGCCTTTATCTGTGCATGCGTGCAAACAAAACATCACAGCAGGGGCTCCTGGACTGCCCAGACAAGCTGAGGGGTGAAGCAGTCACATGCAACTGTCTTGGTGCAGTCTGTGTCACTTGCAGGAGTCTGGCTGGCTGTTGGCATCCTAAACACGGAAGGACACAGGCTCCAGTGCACCTCCCCACACACATAGCCAAAGATGAAAGCTCCCTTTACAAATACAAAGGAAAGATCAAAAGAGGGAAAATAATAGCATTTAAGATGCACATGTGAAATGCAAAATTATAATGTGATTGTTTTTTCAGTTTCCATTAGAGTGGTGCTCTTTTCTGAGATGATACAGGGTTGGTTGATTACTTTTCCGTATTTGAGATAATAAATACTCACTTCAACATGATTTTGGATTTGTTACCGTACGAGGTCTACCACATCTGGCTTTTCGAGCTTTTCTCAATGACATCTCACTGGTTTCATACAAGCGTCAACTTTTTCTGATCTCTAGTGTCCCTGAATACCAATGCCTGGCTCTCATTTGTCAAAAGGACCATATATATTCATGTAGGTTGCTTATTATAAGAATTATTTAAACATGAAAATTTTATATATTAGCTTTTGTTTATTTACAGGTCGTTAAATATTCTTTGTTTTATTTCATGCTATTAGAATATTGGAATGGCTGCCAACTCTAGAGCACTGATTTATATGTCCTGAGACTAGAGTGTTAGGTTTATGGCTGCATGTCACAGAACAAATTCCACCTTAGTGATTACAAAGGATTTTAGATTGTTATTTTAAAGATTTGTTATCTCTCACCTTTGTTTTATAAATGTCAATATCTTCTTTGGGGATCTAAAGTTCACCTTTTCTCAACAAGTGAAGTGATGTATCCATTTATTAAGATTGAATGCGAACTTGAAGGTTGACCTGAATGAAGAGTCCATTTTGGTGATTCTTTATGATACGGGAGAAGCCGTCGATAACTTCCATATTAAGAACATGATAATCTCTGTAGGTCCCTATTCTTTTTCCCCACCTATTAGTTATTCCAATGAAAAAATACGATTTTCTGAGTTGTTACACAGCCTAGCTTTCCCTCTTTTTAAAAATGATATCTCTCAGCAGTCCATGTGAAAATTATTGATCATTCTGATCTTTATAGCATTTTTAATATTACTCATGCATGCTGTGGTATATATCATATCATTTTATGTTTGAGAATACATAAAGTTATTGCTTTAAAAATTGAGAGAAATAAGACTATATGAAGAGAAATTTTTTTTTCTTGTATAAGTACATCCAAATCATTTGTAAAGGAAAAACAAATTCACAGAACTCCCACCTCCTACCCCACTGGGCAGAAGGGAACAATCTTTCAATGTCAACTATAGTTTCTAACAAAAGGAGAAAATTTGTACAGTCTTTTTTAACAACATATTCCTTTGGAAAAAATTGGTTTCCCTTAAAAAAAAATATTTCTGTACATTTGGCTGTATTACTCTATAAATGTAATTAAATGTTCATCTATTTATACAGCCTGTGGGCACTTATTATTTGGTTTTGCTTGCATTTCATTAAAGAATATCTGACCTTAACCACTTTATATTTTCACAGGATGAGTATTACGAAAATTTCATACTTATTCACTTGTAAATACATGAAATTACAATCTTTAGGAAAATGAATTGTAAAACTATTCGCTGGTTTGGAATAAACCTTGCTAAACCTCAGTGTAGTTTATTAAAAATACCAAGTTGGCTCCACTTTGAACAGAGGCCTCATTTTTCACGTTCTGTTTCAAAGGAGCCCTCTGCTGGACAGCTCTGCGTGATATCACATGCACACACATATTTATATATGATTTATAGGCTATAGTTAATATAACCCAAAAGCCATTTGTGATTGAAACTCTATCGTTGCAAATTGAATGCATCACTGAAACCTGTTTTGTCATCACTTTTTCATATTTAATGAACACGCAATTGTCTAAAAATAAAATGTTCATCCTTAAAGTTTACTGTAAATCACTGTACATCAGCATATTCCCACACGAGATAATCGTACTAAATTAACATTCATTACCAATAATTTTAGTAATGAATTATTCAGCTGATATGCAATTATCACACACATTTCTAAAGCAATTACTTTATTACATAGGTATTCCATGTCATTGATTTTACTTGTCTGTATTATATATGTAAATGTAAGGAATCTTTGCATTTACCATATTTTCAAATGCAGAGGATTTTTTAATGTTCATTTGTTCGATGTCATCAAGTTTGAGAATGTATGGTAAGTATTAACTACATTTTAAGAAACTTGCAAATTTCAGAAAATTGCTGTGATAAAGTGAGACAGAAACAAACAAACAAAAAACAACCAAAAAGCCCAGACCATGAAGTTATAGAAATGGGATATTTTTCTGAGCAGTTTACTGGTAGGCTCATGTTATCATCAATTATATTTTAAAAGCTGCTCTTATTCAAGAAAATGATAAATAATGAGTTCCAGTTATAGTCCCATGTGCATTTAGCCTTGGAGACAGGACAATAAAGGGAGACCGCATGGCATCATGAAACCAACACAGTCTTTGAAGTTATAGAGATTGAGTTCAAATCCTGCTTTCATGACTCTGAATTATTTAACCTAGTCTTCAGAAAGGGAGCAGTGAAATAATCTCAGAAAGTTGTAGTAAACAATAAAGACATACGTCAAGTGCCTGACACAGCAAGCAGGTAACTATGAAACATGCTGCTGGAATGTTCTCCATACATTTGGAGGCAACTACTTTGTTTCTTAGAGCAGGCTTATGGTGCTTTTGTTAGCAAGTAGCAGCCAAGATAGGATCCTATATTTTTGGACTTCATTTATATGTAGCAAATTATGTGTGGTGAAACAGAAGTCATGAGTAGTATGATAGTAGTTTGCGGCAATATCTCATCTTGCAGACTTTGTAGTTAGACCTAATTGTAAGTCAAAAGCCTGAAAACAGCCTTTTCTCTGAAACAGTCTAACCAACGTGAGCCATGAAAGTTTCATTCTATGCAGGGATATCTTTTAAAAATTTATTTTCCAAGTGAAAAGAAATGATTGTTTTAGAATGTTTTAGTAAAACAAAATAATAAAATTTCCATGGTTAAGAATGAAATAGAATGAGCAATGGCATGAACTGAGAAAGTTTTGTTAGGTCATTCCCTACTTGTTCTTTCTCTGTTAGATTATTCATCCATTAAAATTCACATTGCACTAAGTCGATTCTTTTGAACACTTTAAAAAAATGCCATATATAGTTTAGCAGTAGCTTATATATGGGAGTATATTTTTTCACAGAAATGTAAATGAGTACCTAGAATACAGTGTGAGTTTGAATAAATTTTGTTTGAATGAAGAAAAGAATGAACAAACAGTCATTCATTCTTCTAGCAGCAGACTTTGAGATATTCTTTAGTAGTTGATGAACCAAGCCCAGACTCTGACTAGGAGGAAAACTGTCAATACAGAGCCACTGACTCAAATAGTGCGGTGATTTTGAGGGGTGGTGGTGGATGGGTGTTGGAAACCTATATACATAGCAGCAGCAATGTACATAGGTACTATTTCAAGATAAAAAAAAATACTTACCTACAAATTGAAAATGTTTAATTCAGTGATCCTAATAACTCAGACTTCTGCAAAAATTATTGAGTCCAATATGAGCAGAAGCACATTAATTTTTAATGTATTCAAAAACATTTAGTAAACATCCATTTGTGTGTCCAGTGCTCTGCTGTGTGTTCTGAGGAATACAATGAAGAATAAAACTCATTGTTTGCCTTTAAGGAGCTTATAGCCCATTTAGGGGAAAAGATAAATTACTGTGATTAATAAGTTCCAGGTGCTATGGGTCGGAGCATTGTGGGGTAATGTCAGCCTGGGAGGCTTCATCGAAGCTGTAGATCTCTAATCCTTTAATTGGGCCTAGAAGTTTAAGCATTAGGAATTTAGATAGTCACATTATGTTTGTAAATGGTTATACTTGTGAGATCTATAAAATATTTGTCTGCTGGGAAACCCATCAGTCAAAACCCACTAGTTATAACCCATCAGCCATCACCAAGGGGTTAGGTGGCAAACTTGAGAGACTAGATCAAGGGGCAAAACCTGGTCAAACAAGATTTGGTAAAAAGCCTAAGTTTTGTGCTTGGCCATTTTTACGTTCAATGTTTGGGATATTTTTATAAAATTTTAGTAAGATATAAAAATAAGTTGATGTTGCTATTATTTTACTTTTCTATTTCCCAAATGTTCTGGGATCATACTGTACATAACACCAAGTTAAGAATTTAGGATTTTATGAAGTCTTATTTTTAATACTTTAAGAAGATGCATTAATTTTTAACACATTTTAATGTCCTGCCTAAATATATTAAATATTACCGTAGAATTCTGGATTTATGTCATATAGACTACTTGAATTCTTTCACCACCATTTGTGTGAAATGATTATCAGATATTGGCCAATATAGTGGCCATATGCTTCCAACTTCTAGGCAATGGCGTAGGCCCAGGGACAACATAAATTGGATTTCTTTACCCTAGGGTGGAGGTGGGTAAATGAATATCATTATAAATTAGTATGACAGCCTGGGCAACATAGTGAGACCCCATCTCTACAAAAAAATTTAAAAAATTAGCCTTTTGTGGTGGCATGTGCCTATAGTCCAAGCTATGCTGGAGGCTGAGGCAGGAGAATCATTGGAGGTTACAGTGAGCTATGATTGGCCCACCGCACTGCAGCCTGAGTGACAGAAGGAGACCCTGTCTCAAAAATAAATACATAAGTTAATTAATTAGCATGAGTTATTTTATTAACATGCTAAAATTTAGTTGTCCCACTATGTCCTATCCCTTTCACTATATATAATGTTACATTGGCCAATGTGTACAATGTTACATTTAACAGTGTCATTATCATCATCTTCATCATCCATTTCCATTAACAATGTGTATAGAACAAGCCTTGCTCCCCCTCCTCTATTTTACACAGAGCAGTGTCCCTGAGGCTTCACAGACATTGCAGGTTGGCCTTTATTAGGCCATTGTGTCTGAGATAAGCTGCTTTTGCCCTACTATAGTAATTCCACGGTAGATCTAGACAGCCTGAGAAGAGAAGGCAGATAACTTTGTAAGAATTAAATATCTCTTGGCTCATTTGTCAGCATACCTGGAGTTGAGTTGTCTTAGTCATAGAAACTAAGAAGGGGTGGAAAGAAAGCATGAAGAATGAATGGGTAATTTAGACTCCCTTCTTGTACATGTAGTGTACCATTATGCCAACAAATCCAATGCTGACTAGTAGATGCTTGCATCTATCACTTCTAAGTGGGACAAACTAAACATAGACATGACCTTCAAGAAGGGCTTCAACAGGTACATGGGTTTTCACCACTCAAGAAAACTAATTCAAGATGGATAAAGGACTTAAATGTAAGTCATGAAACTATAAGAATTCTAGAAGAAAATATTGGAAAAATTCTTCCAAATATTAGCCTAGGCAAAGAATTTATGAAGAAGACCTAAATAGCAATCATAGCAACAACAAAAATAAATAAATGGTACTTTATTAAACGAAAAAGCCTTCTGCACAGCCAAGGAAATAACTAACAGAGAAAATAGACAACCTCCAGAATGGGAGAAAATATTCACAAGCTAACAACCAATAAAAGGACTAATAACTAAAATCTACAAAGAACTCAAGCAACTCAGCAAGACAAAATCAAACAATTCCCTTAAAAAGTGGGAAAACGACATGAACAGAAGCTTCTCAAAAGAAGATATACAGGCCAGGCATGGTGGCTCACGCCTGTAATCCTAGCACTCTGGGAGGCCGAGGCGAGTGGATCGCTCGAGGTCAGGAGTTCAAGACCAGCCTGAGCAAGAGTGAGACCCCCGTCTCTGCTAAAAATAGAAAGAAATGATCTGGCCAACTAAAAATAAATATAGAAAAAATTAGCCGGGCATGGTGGCGCATGCCTGTAGTCCCAGCTACTTGGGAGGCTCTTAAGCCCAGGAGTTTGAGGTTGCTGTGCGCTAGGCTGATGCCACGGCACTCACCACTCACTCTAGCCCGGGAAACAGAGCGAGACTTTGTCTCAAAAAAAAAAAAAAGATATACAAATGGCAAATAAATATATGAAAAAATGCTCAGTGTCACTAATCATCAGGGAAACACAAATTAACACCACATTGAGATATCACCTTGTCCCAGTCAGAATGGCTTTTATTAAAAGGTCCAAAAAGAATAGATGCTGGCATGGATATGGAGAGAAAGGAATGCTTATACGCTGTTGGTGGGATGACATATTAGTACAACCTCTATGGAAATCAGTATTAAGCTTCCTCAAAAAACTAAAAGTAGACCTACCATTTGATCCAGCAATCCCACTACTGGGTATTTACCCAAAGGAAAAGAAGTCATTTTATCAAAAAGACACCTGCACTGGAATGTTTATTGCAGCACAATTCACAATTGCAAATGCCCATCAATTCATAAGTGGATTAACAAAATGTGGTATTAATATATGTACACCCTGGAATACTACTCATCCATGAAGAAGGTTGACTTAATGCCTTTTGCAACAATTTGGATGGAACTGGAGACCATTTTCCTAAGTAAAGTATCTAAAGAATGGGAAAACAAACACCATATGTATTCACTATTAAATTGGAACTAACTGATGAGCACAGATGTGCAGAGAGAAGTAAATCTCAATGGAAATCAAACAGGGGGGAGGGGGAGAAGGGGATAGGCAAAAACCTACCTAATGGGTATAATGAAAACTATCTGGGTAACAAGCACACTTATAACCCTGACTTAAGCATTACAAAAGTGATCCTTGTAGCCAAAAACATTTGTACCCATGTAATAGTTTGAAATAAATAAATAAACAAAATAAAAGTATGTAATAGAGAAAATTCATAATAACTAATTAAGGAATCAAGGGGCAAATGTGGTATATTTCAACATACATTTAAACCTTTTGAAGTTAGCATCTTGGACATATTAACTCTTATTTGAGTGATTGTGGCATGTGCACATCAGTGTTAGATCACAGAATCATTAACTATTAATAAAACGACAAAAAGTTCCTTCCTGAAACTTCTCCCCAAATCTGTTGTCTTCATCTTCTTTCATTGTGTTTAAGATACTGGAAAAGAAACTGCTGTTTTTATAAAGCAGTGTTTCAAGTGCTGCCTACCATTCTATATTCATGTTCCTCAAAGGTCGGTGCATATATTTAAATTTCCCCCAAATATCCGAGCATTGCTTTGTGTTGTCATCCAATTTACAGCCTGTTTCATCAGTGTGAACAATTAATTTTCCTGAATAAATATGTATATTTGCTTCAGATACCCTTGAGGCTCTCTGGGCACAATTCAGATGCATACATGGAAACTATTCAACTAACTTGCAACTAGTTAGAAATTTAAGAAACCAAGGACATCGACTTTTTTAATTAGGAAAAACAACAACTCTTCCTTATTGAAATTCCAGCTGCTACACCTTAATTTTCTATTCTGATGTTTTCATTTTGAGCCTGGCTAGTTCTGGCCCACGCTACCCCTACATTGTTTGCTTATTTTGGGGCTTCTGAAAGACCTGTTTTAAGTCATCCAACGAGAAGGAAAACACTTACAGAGTTGTTAACAGCCTCTAGTGGCGATCACAGTTTATGAGCCTGGAGGCTGCAGTCTGTCACATGCACAGAGGCAGCCCAGGAGTTAGATGATAGATATTTGTTGTTGTTTATTTTATTTCTATAATTCAAAGCTATATCAGAAGATATGATCAGTTTCTGTTTTGTGTTGTACCTTCTAATTAGCTGATCTCATCAGCAATCTAATGAGGGAATTGGTTTTAAAAACTCACAGATACAGTGATTTCTAATGTAGATTCCAATTTTCCCAAGCTTGCTTGCTTGGGGAAGAGAAAACAGTGCTGAGAAGTTACCTGATATATCTGTGGCCATAGAGAGAAAGTCAGGTTAAGAAGGACATGACTTATAATTGAAACCCTTGGTCCCTAAGCTTTTATCCACTTAATAGTTTTCTACCATCTGGATTCTACAGTAGAGTATTCAAGGAATCCAATTGACTGTCCCAAATAGAGTGGCCTTTAATCTTCTCACAAGATTGATAAAGAGAGGGAGAGCCCCTTACTGTACTGGAATAAATAGCCCTTCGTTTTGAGAGGACAACCACTTCAGGATTGAGCTGGGTTGAAGAATGGAAGGGAAAGTGGCATAATTTGACTTTAACTGTAACTATTCAGTGATCCAAATATTTTATATACTTATAGCCCTACACAGACGATGTCAAAACATTATGCCTCAGTACATCCGCATAGCCTTGCAGAAGCAAAGACTACAGCCAGGGGCTTCCCTGTCACAATGGCAGGGATGGCAGACGTGTTCAAGGACCAGGAAAATTTGCCAGACCCTGACCAAAATCTTCATATGTTTCAATGTAGCCTATTTCTCCCCCCTTATTTCCCAGTATATTGCCGGCATTGGCTGTTTATAGTTGTTGTCAAAGTGTACAACATTGAAGTTTGCCAGAAATTTTATAATGAAGATATAAAGGGGAAATTAAGCTGAAGGCACTGAAGTGCTGAAAATACACTGTATCACATTTGGGAAATAATATATGTATGTCAGTCAAATGAAAATAGAAATTGTCTTGGTATTTAAAAAAACATAACTGATAATGTGATTTCATGTGAAAGTTCTTGATGTTTACTGAGCATATAAAACATAAACGATAATGTGATTTCATGTGGAATTCCTGATGGTTACTGAGCATAGGAAAGGCAGCATGCACTGCAGTGAGATAGATCATGCTCTTACCACATTTTTATGCTTTAGCGAAACAAAATGGTGCATGCAAGCAGTTTTTCCATAGTGAAGAGAAAAAAGACTCTCCAAGTGGCAGGGAAATGTAACTGACGGAGGAGCTACAGCTGAGACCTACCTTTCCTGGTAGAAAGGGAGAAGCACGGGAGAAAAAAGGCATCATAGCAAGATTTTTCAATATTTAAACAGTAATATGTGAAACAGAGGCTGAATTGTAAGGCTGAGCCAGGGACAAGAAGGGTAATAGAAAGAGGGTTATAGTTGCTCAAAAAAGGAAAAGAAGTCCCCTGCGTGGTGACTAGACCTTTGCTGATTTGGATTCTTGTGTTATTAATGACTCCGCTGGAGTGTTTCATTAGCAATGATTCCACCAGCTTGGGGCAGGCATCCACAATTCATGCTCAGAATCACTAAGCTATCCTGCCTCTAACTGTGGTAATAAATACAGGGTTTAACCTTTCACCATTAATTTTACCCTTAAGACAAAATACCAAAAAGTCATTCATACAATGTGTAAAAATTGTCCACATTGGTTAATAGATGACAAAGATGAAATGAAAGGCATGGTCACACCTAAAATAAATGCTTCTATTTTTGCTTCTGTTTTGGCATGTGGATCTGACAAGCAATGGATCTTAGCCTGTTGTTGACTGTCAGTGACATACCTACATTTACGAAATTTTTCAATACCATGTAGGTCTGTGCTGCTAAGACTGGATAAGTGAAATACATGCAGGCATTAAATTTCTGTGACTGTTCAATTTGCAAACTTACCAGGATTTACAGAAAGTGGTTTTTCTAAGACATTTTCACTATAGTTTTGGTGAAGTAAATAGGGCATTTGTAGACTATTTATTCTACGTGGTGAATAAGAAAGCTATTCTAGAGAGAGACTAAGGCTGTGCCTGCATAAGCAACAGAAAGAAAGGGAACATTCACTTTTGTGTAAATTAAGATGTTTCATACTGCTCCCAGGGGACAAATATGTGGTTTGTGTAGGTAAAATAAACAGTTGCATGAGTGGTTACACCTTAAAATTCACAGTAGTAAGCACACAAGTAAAAGGCATGAGTCCTACTTCCCTGTGGTGATGTGAAACATCCCATGCCCAATCAGTAAATCTTAAGAAGGAATCTAAAAAATGAAAATTACAATGTAAAAAAAAATTGTTTAAATGCTCCTTGAAATAATAACCATTTCTAAAAAAATAAATAGCCTGCAGGATTCTCAAGCAATCGGTGATAGAAGGCAAGAGCCAGTCGGTTCTAATGGGAGTGAAGTTTGCTAGGTGCTTAAAAAAGGTCAGAAACCAACTTGAGTAAAAAATGTCCTCAACTTGTCACTAGTTGGGAAAGAAGATAAAAACAAAATGTTAATTTAGTATTGTAGTTCAGAATTCCTGTGTTAAAGATCTCTTTACAGTTAAATGCCTTACTCAGGCTCACGAGTAAGCCTCCATTTGTGGGGGTGCTTAAAGGCATTAGACAGCGAAGTTGGTGCTCAGCGAGGCTTGGTTATGTCAAACTATGACCTAAAGATGACAGTTAACTTAAGACCAGTATGGGAGAGTTGCTGAATGTTGAAGCCAGATGGAACCTACCGAGCTGCTCACATTACAAGTGAGAATACTAGAAGAGACTTGATCCTGATTTAGGGTAGTTGTCACTAGACCATGCTCCCTTTCTTGATATACAGAAGATGCTGAGATGGAGCTGCTCCTCTGGGCCAGCTCAGGCTGTTCTTCAAGCTCAGTGAGGGAGGAGCTGCAATGAATTCTGGTGTGTAATTCACTGCCCACACTCCTGAGAGCACTAGCTACTTTAAGCAGGGTTTCATGTCATAGTATGAATAGAGTAATGCCAAATGATTTACTTTATACACATTCTTCCTTAATGAAATAATTAGCTTCATACATTTGTTATAATCCCAACTTTTTATCATTATAGTTTGAAAAACAGGGTTCTTTTTCTCCCCTAAGGGATAGGAAATATAGAATAGTCTATCCAAACATCACAAATAGTTGTTTTTTTGCAAGAGCATCTTTTATATTTGTTAAAGATGTTTTCCTAGTGTACCATAATAAAAACTAATTTAGCAAGTCATAGAACCCCCACTGTCCTTAGATTTCCTCATCAGTAAAGTTACGCCATTGGATGTAGTTACACCTAAATTCATTTCAGCTCTGTGATTCTGTGGCTTCCCTGTGCACCATAAGATTGTAGAATAATGTTGGATAGTTGTTCTTCCATTTAACTGTTGAGTATTTCACTCCTGACACTGTTAATCCTTAAGAGAGAATTAGAAAAAAACACAGTTTTGCAGATATTTTCTGTGAGCTTTCTGTTGTACGCATGCAAATTACCATTTTTAAATACATCATCTTTCCTAATATAAAGCTTCAAGGAGAGATTTCTGCAACATTTTTTATCAAACCAAACTTTTGGGCCAATATTAAATGTACATTCTCATGTCAAAACAATAGCCTAAAATAGAAAAGAAAGATATAGAATCTTAAGACTTACAGAGAAATTTTCAAATTATCCAGTTAACATTACCTTTCGGTGTAAGAATCCCTTTTGAAACATTCTTGATAAAAGTCACCCAACCACTGCTCAAATATTTCCAAGGATAGCAAACTTGTTCCCTTGTTCCCTTGTATTATTGTACATTCTCATTTTTAAAAATATCTTTGTATTTTTCACTTTTTGATTCCAGTTTTGCCTTTTTAACCAACATCTCTTTTTTTCCCCTAAGAATTCTCTTCTAAGAGATCTCTCTTTATTAAGTTCTTTGGTGATTCTTCATATGGCATAGTTTGCAGATTTCTCAATGTACTACGTTATACTCTGAAACTTAACCCAGTATTCTGAGGTATTACCCACAGGGTGGAGATCAAAGGGAGGACTAAATCCCTTGATTTGAAATATATACTCCTATTGACATTGCTTAAAACCACACAAGCTGTTTAGCATTTACTTCATTGTTTACTCTTTTTTTTCTTTCTTTGTTCTTTAATAACATTGCATGTATTAGTACAAAAGGTGCATAAACACATGGTGATTGTTTTTAAACAATTGTATTTGCTAGATTGATCTCAGAGTTTCTTCATCCCAGTATAATTTCTTGCTCCCCTACTCTAGACAATGCACTGTTTGCACTTCATCGTTGACCCTTAAACGTTTGTTTGGTCGGCGGAAAAGCTCTAGATGTCAGTCAGAAAAACAGTAGTCAAACAAAATTTCCCCATCTTGCATTTAAGGAAATGATTTATTAGCCTCAGTGTAGGACTCAACATTTATTTCCATTGAGTTTAAGCTTAGTATTTTCTGAACCTTGTTACAACTTACTAAGTTTGAATCCTGAGTTTTACCCTTGTTTGAGTTCTTCCTCTAAAATAACCTTTATCTGTACATGGGAATGTCTTTATGAAGACATTGTTAGAAATGCAGAATCACTCAGGGTAATTACAGAGCAAACTAGAAGAGAGAGCTTTACAGGATGTCACATTTCCATCAATTGACACCAAATGCAGTTGGTCAACTAGTTCTTTCTCCTCTTAACTATATTTTGTCAACTAAGTTCTTCTTAAATCTCAGGGCCATTAAATATGTTTAAAAGCACCTATAATTAGAGAAATTATTTGGCTACAAATCTAGAAACTCTATTTGAAAAGGAAAAAATATTAATTCACTAAGACTTGTAGTACATGCTTGCTGGTGCCCAGTGATCACTGGTTTCTTCTACAGATGTTCCTTAATCATCTTTAATACAGTGTTCCTAAGATTACTAACTATGTGTTTTGAATGAAACTCTATCAGTTTAGGTGGTAATTACTGTCCCCAACAGCTGAGAGGCCCAGACAAAAGAGCCCTAGCAGGGGATCCACTTGCATAGGCCCCTTTGGGGCCGCCTCAAGGATTGCTGGCTGGGCTTCAGTGGCTCAACTTAGCTGGGAAAGTTTAAGAGTTTTTGGTATTTACAGACCCTAGAGGGCATGCCTGGAGGCCACACTCACTCCTCTCATGCATGTATGTCAAGGGAGAATAGGCAGAGAGAAGAGACCATGGGCCAGGACCTTTACTGGGTCCAGGGCATTAGCCAAAGAGGTTTCCCCGCAGGGAGCTTTAATTGGTGGCTTTAAAGTAAGCAAGCACTAGTTCCAGGAGGTCACACTGTGACTGAGAGGTGGTCACTTTAAGTTTGAGGGCAAATGTCTGAATGGTCTGTTTTAAAGGAAGCAGCAGGAAAGTGGGGAGCCCAGCCTGCTAGGCAGAAGAGGTACCTCGAAATTTTAACTCTGGCCACCAGCTGGAGTCATTTGAATAGGGTATAGTACTGGAAACTGTGTTAAGGGTGACTGAGCCCTGCTTCTGCTATGAGAGAGTTGAAGTTTTATTTGAACATGGATGCTGAGGCAGCATAAAATTACAGGACCCAATACACCATGGTACTGGATCTTTTGGTTATGGTTTGTCTGCATCATGGAACTTGAAACATATATAATTTGGTATATTCCTATTTTTATATTCAAGCAGAAGAAATTTATATATATGAATATATGTATATGTAATATATGTATTTACATGTATATGTATAATATATTATAAATATACATGCACACATACACCTACGTGACACACATGTACACACTATGTAAAGGCTTTTGTTCCTTTTTAATGATGCTGTTGACCCTTTAAAACATTTTTTTTTTTTTTACTTTTTCTATACTCTCTTCTTGATAGAGAGCCTGGAAAGGAAAAGAAAACCTAGAAAGAAAAATTATAATATCTCTCTTTACCCCTTATGGTGGATCAGCATTATATAATCTTGCCAGTGAAGTGGCCCTAACCCTTCCTGATCTGTTGCCTCATACTAGGTACTTGTGTATGTATGTGTGTGCATGCTTATCTTTCTGTCTCCAGGAGTGTTTATAAGCCCAAGATCATTCCAGGCTCTAGCTTTTCTGACACTATTTTTTAGAGGCGAGTCTCTCTCTGTGGCCCAGGCTAGAGTGTAGGGGCACAATCATAGCTCACTGCAGCCTCGAACTCCCGGGCTCAAGCAGTCCTCTCACCTTCAGCCTCCTGAGTAGCTGGGACTATAGGCATGTGCTACCATGCCCAGCAAATTTTTTAATTTTTTCATAGAGACAGGGTCTTACTATGTTGCTCAGGCTGGTCATGAACTCCTGGCCTCAAAGATCCTTTCACCTTGGCCTCCCAAAGCTCTGGGATTTGTGTGAGCCACCATGCCCAGCCCCATGCCATTTTAAAATTTATCCTACTTATTTGTGTCTCCTTCCACATTTTACATATCTACATTATAAGCCTACTTCCATTTTAGCTATTTTCATGTATTTTGCCGTCTCTCACTTCTGTACTTCCTCATGTGGATCATTATAACAGCACTTCGTCTTTTAGAATCTATATATTGCCTAGAGACATATTCCACTGTAGACTCTCTAGTCATGGGATTATGTCTGTCTGTTCAACTACGCATTTTGAATCTGTATACCGAAAACTCAGGGCATGTGACTGAGGACACTCAGCCTTCCCTTTCTTTATGATAATGATCTCAGTTCAATGTTACAGCTTTTTCTCAAGGTTCTTGCCTCTGTGTCCTCAATGTTCTTCCCTCATTTCAGGGGGTGAAGACATGCAAAACAAGCCATGTGAGCCTTGACAGAATGAAATGGGGCTGTTTAGCCTGGGGAAATGAAAGCTTGAGGGAACCAAGGGAACTGTTTTCTAATATTTGTGGGACTGACTTGAGGAAGAACAGTGAGTTTTAATCTGCACATTCAGAGAAATTAGAATTAAGAACAGTAACTAAGCATATTTTAATGTCAGTATAAAGACAAGTCAGTCCAAACTTGCTAAGCATGGAATGGCCATTTTCATGACAACTGTGTCACTGGAGTGTTCAAGGACTGCTGGGGCCATAACGTGGCAGGGGCTGCACAGGTGGGGACCATGTGTTAGCCTGGATAACACTGATGATTCTTCCAACTTTGAGGTCCCATGATTTTTATGCTCTGTTTTTGATATCTTGTTTAAAAGAGATCTAAGGCAACTCCATGAAAATCAGTGCACATCTATTCACATTTTTTCCTTTTCGTTTGGAAAGTTGAAATTGCCTATAAGGCAGAAATGTATCACATGCTCTGCTTTAGCTGAATGATACTCCCAACAGATATTCTAATACTGCAGGCTCCCTCATCACCACGTTATCATTCTGCTACCCAGTTTGATAATCTGCTTTTGGAAAGCATCCTCCTTAGCCCTCATCAGTCATCTCCCATAGAAACCTCAGTTAATTTTTACTTAACCCAAATATTGTCCATTTTGTTCCCACCTTCTAGAATTATTTTTTCCTCAGGTGTTTACATTTTTGGTTGGTTTGTTCTAAGCAGACTGTACCACTGCTCCCAGTTTGTTAGTTGTATTTCTTTTGACCGACATGTGCCCTCTATCACCAACCTCCATGCATGAGTCACAACCCTCTGCATCTTGGTATAACCGATAGACTGATCACTTCTGTGTTATATAATTTATTTCTAATATTTCAAGTTCATTTTGTTCATTGTCTATATTTTACATATTGCTATACATACTTCTAAAGCCATAAGTATAAAGCAAAACTTCTGTTTCATCTCTTTGAAACTCGCTGTCTTCTACTACTCTATTGTAGAATTTTACCTGGGTCTTGCTTCAACTTTGCCACATGCCTCTAATTTTTCCCTTTAAACACTCTCGTTGTACCAAATACACACACCCTGGTCTTTATAGGAGTTCTTCAACCTTGAGCCAGAAGACTGAATTATAACTTTGTTATATAATTAAAAATACATTATTAATTAAAAAAATCTGCTGACACTGTTCTCCCAGCCTGTTTTGTCATATCAATCCATAACCTCAAGGATCAAAATGTTCCCCAAGACCTCTAGTTTCAGGCCCAAAGCTTGAAAGCTTCAAGAGGCAATTTGAAGTACTTTCTATACCTACCATTTATTCTTACTGTGATAAACAGTAGTGAATGGGAATTTGCAGGTTCAGTGGCATATCCTTTTGAGAAAGAATTAACTTCTTGATTAGTGATGTTGAATTGCCACCCATTAGCCAGTAGAGAGTCACCAACTGACCCACCAGCTCTCTTTCTCTGGAGGCTGAGAATGCCCCTGGGCTGAGGCCTGTGCTTCATCTATGGGCAAAGGGTGCTACGCTTGCTTTAGAAGGTCCAAATTCACCTGCAGTGGGCAGTGCCATTTATAGGTTTTATGGCTGTAGTGGAAAATGGTTTTCTCTTCTCTTTTTCCTCGATAATAGCTTCAATTCTCTAATCTTCTGATGCTCCATTTGATCCAACATCAACCCCACTGAAATCTTTTTCTTCCAGGTTTCATCTTGGATTATTTTTTTCCAGCTTCTCTAGGAGCACTTCATCCTTTCTAATAAGCTAGAGGATACATAGATATTCCTCAAACTCTTTTATGTTCTTTACTAGATAGTTTTATCTCATTTCTCCCTCAGAGGAAATGGGGAAAAAAACTTGTTACAAGCCTCAGCAGAAAATTTTTGATTTGGCTCAGTAGCTTGTATTAAATCAGTCTTGGTCTTTTTTTTTTCTTTCTTCTTTTTAACTGAGCAATTCCATTCTATTACCTAATTGCTTACAGAATTTATTTTCCAAAATTTTTATGATTTTCTGTATGTTCTATTCATGTTTTCTTATAACTTTAATTACTGAAGACAAAATCTACAGCTTTATTCATGTATGATCTGATCAATGCTGAAAAAATGAGATAATATTTTCCATTCTACCTAATGTTTTCTAACATTATGTTGACTTGAAGTAAAATACTATGTTTGAGGCTTTTGGTAAGCTCATTAACTAATATAAGTATATTTGCATGTAGTCATTCGTTGCATACTACATCTTACACGTATTTATGAAAGCAATATCCACCAGATACTATTCTGGATGGTAGGGTATACTTAGGAACTAAGCAAGTGTCTTCATCTAAAGGAGCTCACCATCTTTGAAGAGAGAGGCAGGCCTTTAATAGCAACCCAGTGTGCTGAGTGCTATCGTGTGGGCATATACAAAGGACAGTTGGGGCTCAAAGGACCATTTTAGCTTGATGGTGGAGGTTCAGAGAGTGTTTGCAGAGACTCTCAGAGAGACTTTGTGGAGACATAAGCTAAGTTTTAATGGATGGATAAGATTTCACTTGAGTAAATTCTAAATGCAGGAAATGTACAAAGGCACTGAAACACAAAGGAGCATGTTGGTACAACCTGGCTGCAGTCTAGATTTTGTGTGTGTGTATGTGTGTGTTTGTAGGAGGTAGGGGAAGAGTGTTGGCATAGCATGAGGTGATGTTGGACTATATATGATATGCTACGATGTTTGAAAATTTTATTGTAAGCAGTGACTTTTTCCTATTTAGATGTGTGATTATAACATGAAAGAGGACTTGAAGGTTACAGGTAGGGTGACCACTTTGGAGGGAAGAGAAAACAGTGAGGGCCTGAAACTAAGGTAGCAACAGTAAAAAGAGAAGAAAAGGATTCAAGTGACATTTAGGAAGTAGAAGAGACTAGACTTGGGGAAGGAGTAGATACATGTGGTGGAGGGAACAGTCAGACTCGAGCAGGTCTGGCCAGAATACTTGGGTAGACAGTGACAATGATTAACTATGAATCATGTAGGAGGATAGCATAACTTGCAGAGGGATGAGGGAGATGATTAATTCAATTGAGGAGATAAAGAGTTTGAAGTGCCTTTAAGGCATATGGGTAGAGAGAGAGCTGATAAGGGTTTGAAACTTAGAAGGTTTATAGATACAGATTTGAACACCATCTGAATTTGTGTAGGTTGTAATAAGCCACGGGTTTGGGTGAAGTCATCCAAGAAGAACATATAAGTTTTCAAAGAAGAAAATCAAGGGCCCAGAATCCTAGGGAATTTCATAATTTAAGCAGAAACAGATTTCATCTCTCTAGGAGACAGGGCAAGGATAGAATAGGAATCTTGAAGAGAGTAGTGAAGATTTGGAATGGCAATTAGAAAAGAAGCTCATGAGGCTGTGTAGAAAAAAGGATTGCTGAGAGCACACATGGTGTTGAGAGCCCATCTAGGTTTTGATAGCAAATGTTTTGCCTACCACTTTATGCAATGAACTATTCTTGCTATACCATACTGTGGTTCTCCTTTCCAACTTAGTTATGTTTCTGACTACCATTGTTACTATTTAGCAAGATTATTTTAAATTCTAATAGATTATTTTTCAAGGAAGAATTCCATTTATGCCTGAATTTGGGTGATCTGCAGTTATAATGAAGAACATCTCTCTTCCATCATCTGGATCCATGATGAAAATGTCAAAGTGCCCCTGAGACAAGGATCAAATGTTGCTGAAAACTGCTGTCCCTCTTCTAAACCTCTGTATGGATGTGACTGAAAGATAGCAGTATCTAAGCATCTGGCCTGACTTGGTCAGCACAGCCTGAGTGAGCAGGCCAAAATCTGTCGGCACCAGATGCTAGCCAGGTCCCAGAGAAGCCCAAAATGATCTGATTAGAAAGAGGAAACACTGATATGTTTGTGGCCAAAATAATTAGCAATGGAAATAAAAGGGCACTTAAAGAAGGAGGAAGAGGAGAAGGAGGAGGGGAAGGAAGAGAGGAGAGGAGGGGGGAAATTTTTCAAAAGGACCCAAGGAGAGTTAAGCACCCCAACCCTAGCAAGCCAAGTAGAGGTGGCATTGTCTGCTTTATGTGCACAGGAAAAAGACTGCCGGAGGTCTGAACAGGCTTCAGATTCACCCCAGGGTTAAGGCAGCGTCTTAGAAGGACTGGGTTTGTTTCAGACCTACATGTCTTTGCCAACTCCATCCTCGCATTTTGGGAGTTTTCTGCATAGATGATTAACCTGTATCTTAGTCCAAAAATCAGCAAACTACATCCTAGGGGCCAAATCCAGTCTTCTGTTTTTAGAAATAAATTTTTATTGACACACAGCCACACCCATTAATTTATGTATTGTCATGGCTGCTCTCTCACTACAACAGCAGAATTGAGTAGTTGCAATAGAGGATGTACGGCCTGCAAAGCCTAAAATATTTACACCCTAGCCCTTTAAAGAAAGTGTTTTTTGACCCCATTCTTAGTATGAAGACACTTTAGCTTGAAAAACAGCTGTGCCTAAATTCATCTTATATGGTTGAACCACTTTATAGCATAAATACACAGACACACACACATACACACGCAGAAGAAACTGAGAATTTAAATGGCTAAAAAATGCAATCTGCATTCTGACTCTGAATTATATTTTTTAAATGTTGCATAGACTTTGTTTGGATTACCCTCTTTTTCCCCCCTCCAGGCTCTGTCTTAATCTTCCCAAGTGAAATCTGTCCTTTGCTTCATGTTGTCTTGTAACTATATTTCAATAGCACTTAATCAGTGATAAAACTGCTTTGATTTATTCCCAGCTGTGGATATTATTGTTGAAATCTGTGTAAGTGTTCCGACGTGTTATGATTGGAGCAATAGCATTTAAGAGTCCAGAGGCAAGTCAGAAAATTAACAACTGAATTTTCTGATGCCTAAATTAACTGCACAGACAGCGCTGAGTACAATGAGAAAGTTTTGTAGAAACTTACTCGGCAGTATGTAAAGTGTTGAAATGGCTCACCCATTACAAGTATTACATTGCAAGGACAAGTTCTCATTGCATATACTTCCCACAGGCAGTACCACATTTTCATTTAAAGGATAGCTGGCTGCACTTTTCTCCTGGGACACTTTTATTCATGTAACATATAGATTGTTGATGCTATAGCATCTAATATATTTCTCAATTCTGCAGCAAAACTGAGCCCTACTAGGTGCTCTTGTGGTAGGCTCTGCTGAGGCACCTGCAGTAATCTTTAAAAAACAAAACAGAAAAAAGCCATATGATTATAAAAGCAATTTTTGTTCATTGCAGAAAACTTGGACTAGAGAAAACACAAAGAAAAGCAAAGTGACCCGTAATCCCAGCACCTACAAATAATAGCTCCTTAGTGTATAATCTCCCAAACTATTTTTTTAAATTCTTATATTATTCTTGAAATGAGATAGATCCTGAAAGAAACATTTGGGTCTAGAGGATATTTAGAATAATTATGTTCTCAATTTTTCAGTTCGATTTCTGGCACTTTATTTCTTCTTATAAACCTTTCTTAAATGCTATTATTTCACTGCCAGATTGCTTGCTGTTTGAGTTGTGCTATATATTAGAGTTGGCCATGATATTTTATTGTTTGCTGTTTTTCTAAATCTGAATCTGCAAATGGAAGAGAGAAGTTTTCAGTACCTATTTTGTCGTTGGTTTCGGTCAACTCTCTTTATTGATAATTTGCAAATATTTCCAAATATAGATGCTATTAATATTATTCATTGTCAAGATTGCAATGTGTTGCTGGCCTAGAGTTCTTTTCTTCAATACATAAACTCCAAATGTTTCTTTTTTTCATGAGACAAATATCCTTTGATGTCTATAGGGGCTCTGTAACTGTCATAAGTCTTTTTTTATTTGAAATAATGATATATTTTTTCCTAACGAGCTGAAGATCGTCACAACCTTAAATTGTATAATTCTACTCCATCATTATGGGTCTAATTGTTTTTCTTTCCAACTAGACTTTGAGCTCCTTGTGAGCCGAGACTATGTGTTTTATCTCTGTATTTTCAGTACTTTGTCTAATCTCTGGCACATAAAATATACATGCTTAATAAATTTGTCGAATAAAGGGGAAATTACTTGCCCCAAACCATCTATTAATATAATACCAGAATCGTGTCTTTAATTGCCCTAAGTGTTCGCTTATTTCTCCTTATGTTAACCGATATGGTATAGTTAAGAAAGTAGGCTCTTGAGTTCAAAGTGCGTAGGCACAGTGAAGTTCAAATCTGAGCTGCTTCCGCCTCTTAGCTGTGTGACCTTGGCAAGGTCTGTGGACCTTAGTACCACCAGCTACAAAATGTCGACGGTAATAGAGCCCAGTGTACAGAATTGTTTCAGGTGAAATGAAATAATGTCCTAAAGTGCCTTGCCCATTCTAAGTGCCCAGCAAATTTTAGTGTTTATTTCCCTCTCTCTCAGTCATTTTTAGATATTAGAATAAACTGTAATAGCCACTTTATAAGTTTAAGAATGTTTTAACATGGATAACAAATACTAATATTAAAAATAAGTATATGCTATGAAAATGTTATTTATTATTATGGTTTCTTTTAGGTTCATTTCACTTTTTAATTGTAGAATTCACAAGCACTCGAATCACATAGTTCACATGGGCCTGTTAGTTAATTTGTACATTATCTTGTACCCATTTTATCTAGAGAGAAATTAAGGAATAAGGGAAAGATGTAAGTCTCCTTAAGGTTACTCGTGATTATAAACAGTAAGAAACAGTTCTGTAACAAGCTTCTCATGCTGTTGAGTACAATCTTCTTGTCACACGAAAGGCTGTTCTGAAGTATCCACACAAGCACAAGCAGGCTGAGTGTTTCCGCGTTAGGTACTGTGTTTTGCCAAAGTCTGCTAAGAGCCTCTGCATTAAATTCATAATGAGATTAAAATCTACTGTTCTTAGAAAAAGAAGAGTTGAGAATGTGTTACAAAAGCCATTTTGTCTCATCATATTAATGTTGATGCCCTCTTATCCCAGAACTTGGCTAAAGCTGGGGCCAAAATCTGTATTGGTTTCATTTTAAGTGGCCTTGTGAACAAGTGCATTCAGACAACGAAGGGACGGAAAGGTACATAGGGCACCAAGCTCCTGGATGTGCACTCTCAGATAGGGCTGGCAGTTGTCCCAGCAGGTTGAACCTGTCTGCTTAGTGTTTCTGTGAAGGAGGAGCTGAATTTTTCAGACACTGCCATTTGTTTTTATTGTAATCATGGTGGCAAAACTGGATTCATTAATGAGCATGATAGATTAGGTATTTAAAAAGGTCCCAAATTTTCTAATCTATTAATAATTTGAAAGGAGCTCCTCAAAAAGTAGACAAATGCTTTCCTTCTGCAGACTTTCTGAAGGAGTAGTTGCAGAGATTGCATAAAGAAGTCAAGGCATAATGTACAGTGGTGGGACCAAACATAGCAAGTAGCACCAGTCATTAAAGAAAAGTTAAGAATATGTATTCCTATGCTAGTTTAAGCTCTGTCTCTGCTTCTTATTAGACTTAGGTAAGCATGGTTTCTTATTGTTTAAAAAAAGAAAAGAAAAGAAATTAGGTACCCAAGAGTGGCTTTCTCTTTGCTGGAAGACACCAACTAAATGAAATAGTCATTGGTGGATGGTGGTTACCAATTCTCTCAGCCTGTGGACCAGGTTCATTCTGAGTAAGCCAGGCAAGCTCCAAGCTCAAGTTCAACCTCCCTCAGGTGTGCCTGCCTCCCCAAGCCTCTGCTGCTCAGGGAGGTGAAGAGTGCTTGATCTCTTCCTTGCTTGTCTCAGTTGGGGGTCTATTGTTAAGACCTGCCTGAAAGCTGGCAAAATGACATTCCCTGGTGTGATTAAGTTTTAATGTAAGATTACAACCATAGATCAAAGTGAGGGGGACATTTGGGCAGGGGCTCTTAAGAATTTTAGAGCCAGAACATAAAGAAGATAATTACACTGTATGATTTAAGGTTGTTTCCGCGTGTGTCACTCATGAGCAGGACTTGTCCTCTAGTTTATAAAGGGCTTTGGGTTTTTTTTTCTTCTTCTTCTCAATATTTCCTGTTATTTAGTATCTAGAAGACCTTTTGAGGGCTGAGACTAAAGAAGGCAGAACTGGTCTATAAATAGCTTCTCCTTATAATGGTAATTATTACCCTTTTATACAGACAGCATATTCTGGATTTGTTATCCATGAATTCAGGAACAAAAAGGAGAAAAATAGGACCAGCAATCTGGTAGTGTCAAAGTCCTTTTGCTCTGACTTCACCAATTCAGATTTTAAGAGAATTCAATCCCACCTGGGCTTACGTTTGCTTTTGCATTGTTGCCCTATGTTTAAAAAGTGTTAGAATAACAAAATCATGTTGCTTACCTGGACACCCATATGGAAATTCCTCCTAATGATCTGATATACTTCCTTTTTTAAACTAAGGGCTATTGTGCAACAAGGAAGGTTTTCCCTTTTTGCCATGGCCTCCAGGGACTAAATTTCATGCTTAGTTATGATTGCTTCCTTTAGCCTAGATTTCTGGAAAATGAACCCTTTTCCCTCTGTAATTGGCTTTTTACCCACATAATACTGGATGTGTTGTCCTATCTTCTCTATTAATGTATTTACTATGCCAATTAGTGTATGTTACATCAAAACATCTTTATAAAATTTAGTTTTAAACTTTAAACATTTTTGTCACAGGAGTACATGATTGTTATTTTAAAAAAATAGAAAATGTAGAAAAGCAAAAGTAAAAAAATGAAAATAACCCTTAATTTCACCAATCAGGAAATAATTTGCTTTTAACATTATGGTTACTTAACTTCCTGTGGCCCAAGCATAAAATAGGGATAATAACCAGATTCCACCTCTAATTTAGCTTCCTAAGGTTGCTGTGATTATAAAACATTTTAGTCCATGAGCTGCACTTAGCACAGTACCAGGGGTTAAATGGGTATTTAATTAGGGTTAGTGGTTATTGTTGTTATTGTTGAGTATTTTACCACAGACCTTTTTTCCTGGGCATATATGACAAATCATTTTTGTAAGTAAGTATGGGCATGCATTCAGTAGCATCATGGTATTTGAGAGCTGCAAGGTGTTTGGTGTTTATCTAATCTAGTTTCTCAGCAGGGGATTCAGGAAATCAACTGGGGAGTTGGGAAGTTCTTTTCAGCTGTTCAACCATTACTGATTCTACCTCAGGACCTACTGAGTCAGAAACTCCAAGAATAGGTATGTGTGTTGGGGGAGAAAAATGAGGTCATTCTGGTGGGAGTACCTGTTGACTGGACCCACCAAGCTGTAGCCAGGTCACCTTCAACAGGTGAAGAAGGGAAGCACCCTGGAGGCTGAAAGAGGGGATCAGGATCACACAAGTGTTCAGGTGGAGCTGGAGCTGAGCCTGTCTCTTGTCTCTGAACTGCACCCTGGGCTGTCTCTGCCAGGCAGAGGGCCGCCAGGCAAGTCTGAAGAGATAAGCGTTTTGTATGAGCTTGGCAGCACAATAATCTGTTGCCACATATAGTATTCCATTTTAAGACACACCATAATGTTTGCTAGCAGTTAATTCAGGTGACCAAATCTGCAATTGTTGAAAGTAAAAATAGCCAGCTGTTTGGAAGGCTGAGATGGGAGGATCACTTGAGGCCAGGAGTTGGAGATCAGCCTGAGTGATGCGGCAAGACCTCATCTCTTGAAAGGACGAAAGGAAGGGAGGAAGGAAGGAAATACAAAGCAAAGGGAAAAAGCATTTGTTTATATTTCAAAGCATTCATGTTTTATTAATTCATTCTGACCTTCCCTCATCAGTCTGAATCAGTGAAATTTTACTGCATTTCAGCTTCTGAGTTTAGATGGTTTTGACGGCAGGTGGAAGAAGTAGTTTGTTCTGAATTTAAAATTTTTCAGTTGGCACCTTCTAGTGAAATCCTCTGGGCCTTCATGTCACCAGGGGGTCTTCTGTTGCAGAGCACTCATATCTGAGAACCAGCAGTGGAATATAGCAGATTCATATCCTTCCTGGAAGTTCATTTTCCTTGTAAAAATATTAAAAAGCCATGTGCTATAAGTTGATGCATGTTTGAGAAACTACTAGAAGCAAAAGCCAACTGCTTGAAGGTTGTATGAACTAAGCCCGTGATGGGGTGATTTGTAACGTTTCTAAATATTACAGGTGCAGCTACAATCTTGTATGACATTGCCCTCGCCACTGCACATGACTGATTCTGTAAGGATCTACATGTAGGTGTTTAGATGTTTCACCGTGTCTGCTTGACATAAACTAATGATGTAGACTGCTAAACATGGTGACATGATTAAACAGGATGTTAATTAGTGGCTCCTCTAAGAGTCTTGATCCTTCCTTTTAGCAGCCTTTGTTATGCATGTACAAGTTAAAGAGACAGAAATGGCTGTTCCCTGTATAGCATCTGTTAATGGCAATGCATATTCAAGAAGAAGGCAGTTAAACTACCTAGTAAGACATATAGGTCCATCTTCTTGTCCTGGAGGTTGCCCCAAACCATGTCTTCATGGGAAGGAACATGGCAATTTTCTTGCAGGCAGTAATCATTTGTACTATTACTTAGTTGTCATGTATTGATGATCCCATTTCAATCAAACATATCTCATTCAGAGAGCTTTTGATGGGAGGAATTTTTGGAAGGGTTTAGGAAGGTTAAATCTGTGAGACATGGCTTCCATCTGGAATGCATTAGCTACAAAGATTTATTAGTCAGAGTGCCTCTGCATAATGTTCCATGGAAAGCGGGCCCTGCATCTAATTTCCAGTGTGATGTCTATATGAGGAGTGATCTTTGAAATATCATAGGTGACAATCAAGTTTGTTATAAAAATAGTAAATGCCCGGGATTTTCATGGCGGCTATTTTAAATCCCTCATGAGGGCTGCTAAGCAGGTAGTTGATTTGTTGGCAAATGATAAAACTGTAGGAATAGCAACATGCATGAAATTTTAAAATGGGGTGGACCTTTTAAGCAGAAAAAGACTCTTAGGAAAATTATGACCATTTAGTGTTTTCATTTACCTTTTCTTTGGGCAAGATAGCATTAGAAAATAATAAGACCAGTGCTCAACTCTGTGAAGAAGTACATCTCTCTTCTGATTAAACTCGTTTTTAAGAGCTAGTGTTGTTGATCAATAAGTGAGGCAGGGAAAGCTTTATAACATCTCATATGTTACACAGCCTGAGACTACACTGTTCTCAGCTGTAATGTGATTGGTATAAATTAGAAATTATAGGGGTGCTAGAATCCCAACTCTGCTGATCACTATGTGGAAGGAAGGCAGAGGTGGCATGTAGCTCAGGCTTACCTGTGCTACTGTTCTTTTAAAAGATAACCAACAGAAAAGCAGAAATTGGCGGGGCAGGGGGGGTGGTGGGGGTGAGGGGGGGCGGAGGTTGAGTCTGGGTTATAGAAATCAGGATCCAAAGCCAGAAGCCTCGGACTTGCTCCTCCTCACCTGCCTAGTGTTCAGTCATCAACATTAAAGTATTAATGAGGGTAAATCCAATCCCACAAATGCTTTTTATACCATCAGGAGGCAGTAATGGTTTACGATGTTTTCCCTGGCTGTGCCATATCTTCCTGAAACTGAAGGGCAAAGAATTAATGCCAGGTGAAGGGCGAGTCGCCGTCCAAATATTTATCAGTGAATTTAGGTCACACCACAATGCCCAGTTGTGTCATTCCCTCTCAACATAGGAAAAAGTGTTCTGTATCCTGGATACGAGTTCAGTACTAAATTGTTCTCTAAGGATTACAAGGGAAATGCTGGGGCTCAGCAATTTTCTTTTACCCTCCTGTTGGGCTTCTGTGCCACTGGCTGGTTTTGTGCCAGACAACAGAATTGAGAGTGAAATAGTGCTAGCCACAAAATGCATGTTAGAGAATGAAAAGAGATTTTACTGCAAGACCTCAAAGAGCAGGGATTGGGTTTTTCACTTCCAAGTGAACGTTTACAGGTCCTAAACTTGAAATGCTTGTTTCTCTTCTTCATCCACTGTGCATGCTAAGAAGGGCACAGCTGGAGCAAAGCCTCCCTCTACTGAGGGAGGACACATTCCCAGAAACCCACGTAGAATCTTTGTTAGGTAGGATGCATTTGAGGACCTTAATTTCTTCCATTTTCCCATCAGGTCTTAGCAGGGAATTCCATTCCTTCCTTCTTTCAGGCAGAGGGATACCAGGTTGGCACACACCCATGTCCCAGATGTATTTCCGTGTTACGAATGACTGTGTCCCCCCATCCCTCAGTGTAACCTTGCCCTCATTGCATGTGAGTCTGGCTTGCTCTCTGGGCTTGTCTTGACCAGAATGATGGGATGGTGCCAGGTCTCCTCCCCAGCTGATTCCTCATTTTACTAAGGCAGAATAGCACTCTGGCCAACCTCTTGTTTGCAGGAAGCTTTTGTTTATCAAGGTCTCCCTGTGTCCTAAGTCTCTGCATGTGATTTAATGTGAACTAAATAAGACAGTGGAAACCATGATAGGTTCCTAGAGGCACATTGGTTGAGCCATCTCCACCTTTGGCATATAATTGAAAATACTTTCAAGGTTACAGCTGTTGTGGAAGTTGAGTTACTAATCCAAGAAGTTTGGATACTGTAGTAAGATTACTTTGGCCTGCTCAGTTGTCCAAATTACTTCTGTATTCTTTGATGACGTTTATATGATTCTCACTCTCCAACATCCATGCCCCCTTTTCTGAGTAATACTTGGTTTTCATTCATTATTCATTTATTTTCAGGCAAATAAAGTCCTGAACAATTTTCACATTTACTTAAGTAAAGCTCTTCCTTTTGATTCAAGTAATCTTTCATTTTTTAAAAACTTCTGTGGCTTAGTATTAAATTAATTGCTTAATGTAGATTTTAATGCATAGAAATACTCAGAAAAAAATTCCAAAAAGATTATAAGGAAAAATAATCAGTTTTTCTTTTATGTCACAATCTAAGCTCTTTTTGATATTTTGAATCGCTTTAAATTTTCTCTATTTTGATAATGATTAGTAAATTGGAACAGATTATTTTTGAAACATATCTGAAGTTCAGAACTTCTTTTAAGTCACACAGAAAAAAAATCCCGTGAAGTTCTTTGAACAAAGTTTTATTAGTAAAGGTTAATTTTACTAAGTCCATAAAAAATTATTTTTATTTCAGTAAAATTCTTGAAAAACATGAAACAACATTAGCATGTTAATTGTCATATCCAAAACAGAAATTTAACATCTTTGAGATTGACTTTAGAAAACAGTTGTGGTTGTGCTGTCTACCCTTTTTTAGTGCAAAAATTTAACTGGATGCTCTGTGATGTGTCATTTTAGGCAATTCAGTAATAATAATTAAGTAGCCACATTAAAATAAAAACCTGGCTGTTTGATTATATTGGCTACATATGATACTTTCATATGTAACAATGAGATAAGAAAACCATAAAATATTATACAAATGTAAGGTATTATTATTGAGTCACTTAACCTATGAGAAAGTCTGCAAATTTATTCGATTATCATAGTCCTGGAAATCTTCAGTGGAAAGCATCAGCAGTTTTACTACATGGGCACTTATGTCATCTCAAAGTCATCTAGTCCCGCAATGTAAGGTAAGTCAGTTTATCTCTCTGAGTCATCTGTAAAACAGGAACAATAATTTTATCTCATAGTATTTCCAGTAAATTATCAGAGGAGTGTTCTGTAAAGGTGATGCACAAAAGTTGATTATTTTCTGTTTTGTAAACTTGACTCACTCCTCTTATAGCAGCATGGTGTATCTTGAAGGAGCACATTACACAGCTCTTACCTGAAATATCACTGATTCCATAAACCCTTCCTCACTGGGTCAGGCTCCTTCCCTTTTCCGTGAGTGCCCAAGAACCCTCTTTCCTTCATATATAATTCTGCATTATCATGATCCATTCATTCTCTGTCATACTTGCTAGATTGTAGACTCTTTAAGGGTGGAGATTATTTATTTCTGCCTAGTGTCCAACATGGTGCTCAGCACACAGTCATCACTCAATAATTATATGCTGAATGAATAAATCAATGCATAGGAAATTACACATAAGGTGATAACTAGATTCTTCTTCCAGGGATTTTATAGTAGCATCAAAGATGTGGCCTTCCACAAAAAAATACTAGAATGCCTATTACAGGTGTACTTGTATGCATACAACTCTATTATGGGCATACTGTTTTATATATTTGTATCAGTGACATTGGCAATAGAAATAAAGGTTGTTTAATGATTGCCCACAGGACCTCAAGTCTAAATGGTTGCTTTGTACTGTTGTGCTTTAGTACAACCTAGGATCTCTGGAGTTTAATCCTCACTTCCCTCTGGGTAAGGTATATTTAATACTTGCATAGCCCTATGAAGGAAATCAAAATATTTCACCTCAAAATATATTTTTTTACATACAAGCAACCCTTATTTCACAGCTTAAAGTAGATTGGCTTTAAATTTCAACAGAGGAAAAAAAATTGGATAACACATAAAAATAAAATTAGCATGTATAGTAATGTTAAAAGAAGTAATGTAACTCCAAGTTTCTGTCTCTTTGTTTTATTTTGCACTATACTTTCTCAATATGGCAACTAGGCAGCTCTGTGTTATACAAGGAAATGTTTGGCTTTTGCACATGAAGAATGCAAATGTTCCCCCAAAAGCTATGACTCTTCCCCCTAAATTTATATACATGGATTTTTTTTTTTTTTTTTGGAATTCTGAACTTTCTAAACATCTTAAGTTTTTATAAGCTTCTGATGACATCTTTAGTGAGTTCCTTTGATTGTTGTTGTTTTTTGCCTACCAGACTAGCTATTTAGATACTTACAGAATATTTAAAATCAGCAAGCAAGCACACAAACCCACCAACAACAATCCAGATGTACAGATGAACCAGACAGTGAGTTTAGGAAGTTAAGACACTCAAAATCAGTTTGGCGTTGTGAAGATATGGGAGAGGAAGAAGGTAACGTTGACCTAAAACATTTAAAAAATAGTCTTCTGTGAGTTTTGTTAATCATATCATTCCCTATTTCTTAATAACAAGGAAAATTTTGAGCCAGACATCATATTAAAGACTCTCCAAGGGTAACTTATTAGTGTTATTATTAATGAAACTATTGCTAATAATATCATTAATTAAATATTTTCAAAGCCTGACTCCTGCCATGCATTTATTCACTAAAGACATGACCTGCAAGCCTTTTTTAATGGCAATTTTTGTTTAATAGTAAAACCATGGAATAATCTCCAGTTGTCTTATGACCTTTTCCCGCACCTCTAGGAATTTCAGTGCCGAGTTAGCCAAAAGAGATGAACATTTGTTTTATTTTGAATACCTTTCAGGGTCTGAGCGATTCTACTGAGAAGCCTATTTGGTGTTGTGTAAAATGATATCTGTCAAAATGATTTCTATGACTGTTCTGCCTATTTCAATAAGATAAGTTTTACCCTGGTGTTTTAAAATCTTTTCATTTGTGGCATTCTACAGGATTGTTATTGTCAGATAATAATAGCTAACACCTGGATAGACAGTATGGGTCAAACATCTTAAATATGTTCATGAAAGGTTTGTATAAAAGATGGTATAAGTTCTGAGGGAAAAATCACACCCTGATGGGCATGTGGGAAGATTTCATGAGGGAGATGACGTTTGGTTAGGATTTGTATTCCCTGTGTGACTTTCAGCCCTGAACAGAACCATTGCCATGTTTGTAGTAACTGACAAAAGCAGGTTCCAGTTGCAAGTTTGAGCTTTCACGTAGGATCCCATGATGAGGCTGTGGATGGAGGATAAATCTGCCTAAGCAACACCTGGGAGGAAGCATAGCTTAGCCTGGGCTTATACTAGAGCCCATGATTCCAATCCCTGCTCTCCCATTTCCTCTAGGGCCAGATGAATTGGCCAATCTGACCCTCAGTTTCATCTCCTATGAAATGGGGACAGTACTAGTCTGAAGTTCATGACACAGTTGAGATGTTAGTGATTTCAGTGGAACTGAGGGTTGTGAATATGCCCTAATACTTTCCAAGGGAAAGGCTACTTGTGAGGAAACTCTTCCTGCCCTTCAGTCACAAATAATGATGACTCCTACTTGGTTTATTTTTATCTGTTCTTTCCATGGCTGAGCACTAGGTAAACTGGAAACCATCATTACAGGAAATTAGTTCACAGGGGCATGTGTTAGAAAAGTTTAGTGGCCTGGAGCAACCTGCACTCTCATCTTCCCTGTTTCTAGTTAGCTTCTCTGGGCCACGTTATGCAAGTTGCACAATCTTTCAGGACGTATTTCCTCACCTGTAGCCTAAAGTTGTGGGACTAGATAATTCTCACAGCACTATGATAGCCCATAGTGCTGCTTGCAGACCTCTGGTTGTCCTCTTCTGGGCAAAAGGATAATTGGGCTTTCTGCCCCTTTGAGGTCTGGTGAGACCACATAACTACTTCTGGCCAATGAGCTGTAAATGGAAATGACATGTTTCATCCAGACTGACACGTTTAAGGAGAAGACCCTCTGAAGTTCTCTTTCCCCCTGCCATGGCAAAGGTGGTGGCTTTGCATCCTGGGCCCTGGAGGAAGGGGAGGAGGGAGCAGTGTCCCCAGTGACCCACGTTGGACTTGAGCATGAGTGAGAAATAAGCTACCATTTTGTTTAAACCACTCATAGAGTGGGGTTGTTATTCCAGCATAAAACACTTCTGCTGAATTTTTCAGGAACCTTCCAGCAGCAGGCATCAGGGAAGACTTCAGGATGAGCGAATGTCAGAAGTCGTAAAAGCCATGAGTATATGCTCTGGATTCAATCCTAGCTCCACACACTACCAGCAGCGTGACCTTATGCTAGTTGCTTAGTCTCTCTGAGTTTCCATTTCCTTATGTGTAAAATGGGAATAACATCATTGGTTATCTAATTGAGCTGGTATAAGGGTAAAATGAGATCTTGCATGTAGCACATTTTAGAAAACACCTGACAAGAGAGTAGAGCAAAAATTCTTATAATTCTGATTTTAACATTCCACGAGTCAACAATTTCACTATCTTTCTATATTTCTTGCTCTTGTTGAGGCAGACTGAGGGAGTTTGTAAGAAATATGGCAGTAGACAGTGGCTTAAAAAGAAAGCAAAGGGGCTGTTCCCTTAGCCCCTTTAAGGCCAGAAACTTCTATAATATTAAGAATCAGAGGTGTCTCTATTAGAGTGATTTCATTACATCCTGTTCAGCCCATTTCTAAAAATAGGAGTCAAAGCCACTAAACAAATCTGTAATAATCCTTTCTAAGTAGCCATCATCCAACCAGTGATATTTCCCTACAAAAACTTCTTTGGGAAAAGAGATTATGTATTTGTCTCACCTTGGATCTTGCAAATTTATGTCACACTTTGTGTCTTTAAAGCTTTCGAACAAACATTAAATTGATTATACAATAAAAGCAATAGCTCATTTGGAATATTTACAAGAAAACCCCCATAGAATGAGCATAATGAGAAAAATAATGAAGCAGTAATTATAATTCTCAAGGCTAATAATTTTAATAATAATTTATACTTAAACAGCTCTACACATAAGGAGATTTCAAAGGTTTATAAATATTAAGCAAGCTCCGTATGTTCTACAGTTCCTAAAACAATGCCTTGAACCTAACATTCCTGAAACATTCATGCACCATCAGTGTTATTAATCTCATTTTACAAAGAGATAAACTGAGGCAAAGCAAATATGCCTGGAGTCAGGAATTCTTAGCAATAGATTATGTCAAGTACTTGGACCCTAAATCAACCCAATTAGAACATCACAATATATTAATTTATATTTCAGATTTTCTAGGAGTTAAATTGTGTTGTACTAACTGGTGCAACTGATTTATATGATAAGACCCATGGATTTTATTAATGTCATAGTATCTGTATGAAAACAGTTGCAATGGGGATGATAGGTTTTTGTGGCATGTGGCCTGTCCTTAGCTGAGGTGCAAGGGAAATTTCACGTTGGATTCTGGGCATGACATATCCAAAAGGCGTGCTGTAGCCAGGTCACTGCTAGATACGCCCTCTTCCTCCTCAAGAGGGGAACCAGAGCCCATAAAAAGCTGCAGTCCCTGCTCATAGTTTGTATAAACCCCCTTTTTTTCCTGTTCCATTGTGCTCATTCACACATGATATCCCAAAACAGTTAAGTAGAATGAAGGATATTATATCTGTCACACATGAAAAAACTGCAGTTATGGATTCGCCTAATGCATTCATTGCTTTTTGGACTGTGGAGTCCCCTGGGCAGTGCCACAAATCTACGCGTTGGCCCTACAGTGTGGGACTTTCTAGTGAAGCCAGCATGTATATCAAAGGTTCATTATTATTGTTGTTAATTTTTTTATTTTTATAGCTCAAATGAGTCTCCCTTAACTCATGGTAACAGTAAGGGCTGCACTGGCCAAGCACATTGCAGTAATCTATTGTTGAAATAGCTCCCTCCTGACTGTATGGTGAGTGTCGAGGTCCTGCCTTCCAAATTAATCCCAAAGCATCGGTGACATAGCCGACCCGTAACAGAGAGCCTAAAACCACTGCTTCTCTATGAAGTTATTTGAGAGATCCACCCCTCCAAATCTTCCCAAGTTCAGTTTAAGATAGATCTCTCTGATTCCTGGGTCTTGCATAATGATGCAGATGAAGCTGGTAGTCACTTATTCCCACGAACATTTACTGTTCGTGGCCGCAGCTGTGATACAAATTGTGCGGAGCATGCTGCCCTTTTTCACTGGCCGTGCATGAGGATAGTTCTTTGATTTATAGTCATTGGCTCAGTTTGGAGAGGAGCTGGGAGCTGTTTGCACCTTCCTGCATGATGCCAAGTACAAAGCCTTTGTTCAGCAGGGTGCCTGGTCCTGGGTGGTGGGCCTAGGCTCGTCTGACAGCTTCTGCAGTTGCCTGATCCCCACACCTATGACCCGAGGGGCCTGGCCTATAGTAAGTACTTTATTATTGTTAGCTGTTGTTATTATCACCATCATCCGTTTCATCATCAATATTATGGTGCTGTTATTATTACCCTTCCATTGATGTAGAAATGGCAAATAGGGATGCTGCTGTGGCGCCTTTAACGTGCACTGCCTTCAGTCACACGCTATTAAGCTACTCAAAGGTTCTTTTCACTTGAATGATCAATAACCAAACAAATTATGTATTTGCAGTATCCATTTCCAGTTTTATTTATGAATCCGTGGTGGCAGGGACTATCTGTTTTGATTTTTCGGAGGCATAGTTTTCCTGCTTGCATACAGTAGATGCTCAATAAATATTGTGGAGTGAATAAATAAGTAAATGAAACCTTTAATTCTGTCAACTCAAAAAATTAGACCATTTTACGTGGCCATGCTTGAGAAATCATGTGGCCACACTTAAGAAATCATGTGGCCACACTTAAGAAATTAGATGCCTACTATGCATTCTCTAGATAGAAAAGTTTAAATTTTGGCTACTGTCTTTATGCAGTTTATAGTGGATAAAAAGATCAGTCACATGCATACAAGTAACCAAAAAATAAGATTTTATAGTATATTTATTCAATAATGATGTTTAGTGTTCTTGGTGTTATTAGCATTTGTTGAGCACTTACTATGTGCCAGGCACTTTTTAAAATATTCTGTATTTATTACCTTGTTTACTTCTCACATAAAAACATCTATTGTTATCATCTATGTTTTACAAATGAAGAAACTAAACCTTGGGAAGGCTACATACATTGCCTTATATATATATATTGTCATATAGTTTATGAGTGGTTGAGTTGTAAGACATAATATACTTAACCTTTACATACTAAATAAAAATGGTTATTGTGTTCTTTTTTCTTTTACAAAACATTCCTGTGATATTCCATTTATTTATATTTTTTCTTTAATTCCATATAATATATGGCATATATTAATTTTATCATTATTTGGTTTCATGTGTTCTTAGTTTAGCTCAAATCACACAGGGTCTAATAGATACATAATAGATTCTAAAATGCTAAATTGTGTGTGTCTGCAATAAGTAAACTAATGGTTTTGAAAAAAGAGTCTGAGTAGTGGAGACTTGAGCTCCTCTAGAAGGATGGATCAAATCAAAATATGTAGCAGGTGTTGGGGGTGGAACATGAACCAAAGCACAGAAGTGCTATGAGGCTGCGCTCGGTCCCTGGAGCATGTGAGGGGAGAGGGAGGAGACTGACTGCCCAGGGGGATCAGGCTATGTGGGGAGAAGATGGAGCAGTTGGGAGAAGCAAGAGATGGACCATGCGCCCAGCCCAAAGGGTATGCAGCACGGTGGGGACGGGATTAGAAACCAGGTTGGTTGGAGCACCAAAACCAGGATCCTTGCACTATAGGCCCCTGAGTTTCCTAGTAGGGGCCTCAAATTCTAGATTTTAGACTAAAAAAAAACACAAACACTAGAAAAAACAGGTGATGATGAGCAAGATGTTTTTAACCTTTCAACAAATATTCACATAATAGAAATAGTCATTGCCAGTTTGGCTATCAAGTATTATCAGCCTTAAATTACTGTTGTTCATCTAGCAATTGCATGCCTTTTGAGAAGACATGGGAAGGCTGAAAAGTTTGTTTACTCCTTGAGGGGTGGCAAAGGTTAGGGTGAAAGTTTCATTTCTGTAATATATTTGTTAATTGAAGTTCCTATTTATTCATTCTCTTTTACTAAATCTGTCTGTGAGTTGAAATAATCCCAGTGCTTGTTAAATCACTGCTTGGTCAGAATGGACCCTCAGAACCAGAACAAGTTTAGCGTGAGGTTGGGCTGCCCACGGGGGATGTGCTCGTGCCCACTTGTGTGCACACTCTCAGGAGCCGCATGTCCCAAAATGTCATTGAAGGAAGAAAAGATTTACGGATTTTGATGCTCAGATTCTGCACTTAGATTCAACACATTTACTAGGTCAAATATGTCTTTCACTTTTTATGAAAGTGAAACCCTTGTTTATAACAGTATATAAATTGGCAAAGGGGCCTTCTCTCTTTGGGGGGAAAGTAGATAGAAAACAATCTAGTTTTAGTTAAAGTTGAGATCTTGCTGGTAATCATTTAAAGGTTAAACATAGTGGAGGGGGAAATCATGTGATTCATTTTTTTTTTATTTGAGCTATTGTAGAACCCACTTTAGACATGAAGTTCTATCTACGTGGCTTAGAACAACCGAAGGAAAGGAAAAACATGAGAGCATCTATGTTTCCCATATGCAGTTGCTTTGTAGTTAAGGGAGCTAAATACCTCGAAGCGGGGCTGGAATTTTCACTCCCCAGCTGTCTGGGCCTTGTCTGGCCAGAGCGACAGTGCCTTTGTATGCTGCGCGGTGACTTGGCTAATCTAAGCGATGTGGAGCATGTGCGGCATCGCTCTGAGGCCTCGGAATCAATACGGAGTCTTTAGATTTAAAACTAATGATTTTCTGTGTTCAGCAAAAGTCAAAATCTCTCAAAGTTGCCATTGTTGGCTCTGATTTTTCCCCAGAGAATAAGAGATGGTGTGATAAATCATCATGCTTGCAACGCAAATAAAATGCATGTCAGAAGAGACTTGAACTAGACTAGAGATGGATAATGTGAGCCTCCAACATCTTAATTATTTCAGTCTTAAATTGAGCCAAACCCCCAAACTAGAACTGCGGCAACAGTGATTGCAACAGTAGTAGACACGCCATCTGATGGGGTCGTCCTGCCCCCCCAAGAGTACTAATGTCACCCACCCGGGCATGCAAGTGTGATCGTTTCCTCCCAGCAGAATTGTAAGTAGTTGAATGGATGACGTCAAGTGCTTTTGAATGTATCTATAAACTGCTGTTGAATGTACATAAAATTTCACCAGACTCTCTGATTTAAAGCCCTAGAGAAGGCCACCAGGCTCGTATGGAAATTAGCTAAGCATAATTTATTCATGAAAGGCAGAAAAGCTGAATTAATAAATACATGAGTATGTAAACTTATAACTGCATAAAGATCTGTAGGAAATATATAAAACCAAGCTCGTGTGTTAACAGAAACTCTTAAGGTATGGCCACTTGGTCCTTTCTTGCAAACAGTTGTGTCTTCTGTTTTGAAAGCTCAGTTGAAAATAAGTAATAAGTAAAGAAGTACATTTATTTTTTTGGAGGGTCTCTCTTTTTACTTTGAAAATGTAGACCTGCCTTGTGGATGCTGCTCTATGAGAATCAGTCTAAGAGAATTATTTTTTTAAATATTAATGAAGGCACTAATTCCAGAGATTCAGAAAACTGCTTCTCAGTAGGTTTAACTCATACTCTGTCTGACTGGACCCAATTGTGAGAGCATTTTCACAAAGTATTGTCATAAATACAAGGTCTTGCCTTATTACAAGACTGGTCATTTTTTCCTCATCCTTATCCTCCCTATGATATAATCTGTATCAGTATTATCACCCTCATCAAGCATTGATTCCACAGTGCATTTTTGATACAGCAGGAATTGAGGCGAAGTACATACTGCTACACTTTAAAAAAACTATTGAAAGGAGTCTTGCCTTGTATCAAGTGCCTTCTGGTGAAACTTAATTCTTGGTGAACTCTGAGCCTTCTGGCCACAATTAAGGCTTGGTTGGAATCTGGAAGCCTGAATCTGCAGCGATGTAATGTAGGATTTAATAATCAAGCAACAAAATTTATTTCCTACAGTTGTTGTAATTTGGTCAGAACATTCCAAGGGAAGCACAGTAGTATTTTCATCCATTGTCATTACTGATGATATCCTTTTAAGAGAGGCTGTTGATAACACTTGATATAGTATTTTCATTCCTGTTCTGATCACTCTGTTCTTAGACTATTGCCTAGTAAGCAGGCTTTAGACCTTTAACTGGCCAATGGAAATGCATACATGAAAGTAGGAAGGTATGTATTCATATTATCTGTTGCTGCATTAAACAAATGTACCCTCAAACTTAGTGGCTTGAACCAGTGACACCATTTATTTTGCTTTTGAATCTGCTATTTAGGTAGTGTTTGGCAAGGATAGCTTTTCTCAGCTTCACTTGGTGTCAGGTGGGCAGCTCAAAGGCTTGGGGCTGGAGTCATCTGCAGCTTGTTCCCACACAGTTCTGGTGATGGATGCTGCCTACCAGCTGAGATCTCAGCCAGGACTTTGACCGGAGCACCTACCTGTGGTCTTCCCATGTGATTGCGTGGCCTCCGCACGGTATGGTGGCTAAGTTCCAAGAGTCAGGTCCCAAGAGAAAGAAAGCCAAGTAAAGTAACCTACCTCAGAAGTTATATAGTGTCAACTCCACATATTTCATTTGTTATGGCTGTCACAAAGTTCTAAGTGCAAGGAAAGGGAACATAGATCCTATCACTTGGTGGAGGAGTGTCCACTTGCAAGATGAGCAAGTGGAGTAGATACATTGGTTCATCCATCTTTGGAAAAAACTTCCATAGTTTATGTTTTGTTAAGCATTTAGGACTGTCCATATGAAGAAATGTTTGCCCTTTGCTATAAGAATAGGGACCTTATTGAACCATAAGGCTTAACTGAAATAATTGGCAAAAGAATCAAGTTTTGCCATGAAACGAACTCTCTGATCAGATAAGATAACCAAGGAGGGGGGCGGAAACCTTCTAAAGTTAATTCTAGCCTTGTGCCTACTTCACAGTAAAAATCTTAGAGACGGGAATTCCCCAAACATATGTAAGGTGGTTCATTTAGGCTGATCACATCTTTAGCAGTTGCCAAAGGATCTTATACCAGATGTTAACATTCTAGTTTCTATCAAAGAGCTATGTTGGATTTTTTCATTATTTAATATGAGAACAATGGAAGTGAACTTTTATGAAGTTCTTTCCCTGCGGACTCCAAGTGAAGTTAACCAGACACACTTTAAGAAATATGGTGACTATTTGAGAGAGATTGTATTTACTGAGCATCCAGCCTGAGACCAAAATGGACCCCAACCCTGAGAACCTTATAAGCTAATGCAGGGTTTGTAGAACATATTATTTTAAAAGAGTGCTCTCTTCGTGAAAGAGGTACTAACAATCTACCACAAGGCTCTGAGCAGTTTCTCTAGTTGTGTGATAAATTTGTACTTAGCCAGTTATACACTGTCCCCCAGTCTCTTTCACAAGAACAGTCTGCATATTAGATAGCTGTTCTGAGTTAATCGTGAAACTTATGCTTGTACAGTGCTCTATGAATTCCAAAGTGCCTTCCCATCCATTAGCACATTTGATGCTCTTGGCAAATCTGTAGTCTGGATAGAATCATTGTTATTTCTATTTTTCACGTGGGGACCTGAGCGACAGGTCACACTAGCTGGAGGAGCTGGGGCAGTAATTCTACGTCTATACATCTTGTCTACCTCTCTTTTTCCTAATTGTGTGATTTTCAGTTTTATTCTAAACTGTATGACCAATGCATAGGTTGAAAGCAAGGTCTTCCTTATTTTAGGGCATGGCAAACAGGAAGTACACGGCTGTGCTTATGATAAGGGTACAATGGATGGGTCAGCGTGGTACAGAGGAGTAAGCACTGGAATGGCAGTTGGGACACATGGGGATTCTTGTCTTGGCTCTGCTGCTCACTATTGCATGTTCATGTGGAACATGAAGAAGATAGACTAGATAAGTTTCTAAGATTACATTTCATTCTAAATGTCTACACTGTCAAATTATATAAATAAAAACTAGCATAGTTGTTATCAATATCCTTAAAAGAAGTCAAGTAGGTAGGTAGGAATGAAGTTGGACAATGATTTTTTTTGTCTAATAGCATTAAAAGGGGAAATTACCTTTAAAAAGTTTGAGTAAGGTGGTTAAGATAGAAATGTGGGAGGAGGAAATTTAAAGAGTTATATTTTTAACTCATTCAACATTTATTTATTGGGCCTCTGTGATGTTCATTGTCTTTACAGAAGTGCGCAAAAAATTCTCTGCACTCATGCAGCTTATGTTATAGTGGGAAGAGAGAACAAACAAGTAAAAAAAATATATATGCCAAATGATTAAAAGAGAAAAGGTGATAGAAAGTGCTGGGCCTGGAGGTGACTGAAATGATAAATCGTTGACCCAGGGTAGGTCACACTGTGAAAGTGATATTTGAACAAAGACCTGAGTAAGGGAGGAAGCCAGTAATGCATATGTCTGAGAGAAGAGCTGTCCAGGTGAAGGAGTGTGGCTAGAGAAGCAGGTGCTAAAGTAAGAGATCAGATTGGAGAGATAAGAGGGTTTTGTAGGATGTTGGGGGGCCTTGAAGGCTTTTGTAAGGAGTTTTTATTCTGAGTGATTTGGGAAATCATGGGAGGGAGATCAAGCTCAGGAGTGACATGATTTGACTTAGTTTTGAAAAGAATACATTTAATGTGATAATAAAGCTGTTATGTAAAAAAAAAAGAAATACCTCTAGCTGTCATTTTACTAATAGACTATTGAGAGTAGACTGGAAGTAGGAAGACCAGGAAGCTATTACAGTCTTCTAGGCTAGAGATGATGGTTACCTGGCTCAGTTGGTAGCAGTGAGGGTGTTTGAGAAATGATCAGATTCTATATGAATGAATATCTTGCCTATAGGATGTGCTGATTGATTGGGGGCAAGGATGACTTCAAGGTTTTTGTCCTGAGCAACTAGATGGATGGAGTTGCCTTTTATTCAGAGAGAGAAACCTGTGAAAAAGCAGGTTTGGTTATGTGTGTATGTGGGGTAGAGTGGATTAGAAGTCAGAGGATGTGTGCAAAGCAAAAAGACATTTTTATTGATATGACTATATTAGTTTACTTTCAAAGAGGATTTGAAAAGGCTTATAATAAAACATACAGATATAACAATGATGGAAACCATTTAACAAGCATAAAAGGCTTAAACTCAATCAAACAGTAGTGGACCTAAACAGAAGTTCCCTTCAGGGAACAATAGGCATGTTTGCTTGATCTTTGTAGAGTGTTCATGATCAAGAATAGAAATATGGGGGTAAGAGAGTAGTAAGAGGGATTTTGCAGAGGAAAGCTGGCCTGAGAATACCACATTGTCAAGGGGGACTGGGGGGTTGGTTGATTGAAAACTGGAAAGAGCCGATGGCTTTCTATCAGCATCATGACTGGAGCATGCATCAGAGTCTCCAGGATGCTTTTAAAGCATACAGATGTAAGGCCTCGCTCAGACCTTCTGAATTTAAATCTCTGTCAGAAGACCCAGTACTGTCAGTGTTTTAAGCTCTCCAGATGATTCTGACGTAAGTGCTAGTTAAAAGAGGCTAGAGGAAAGAAGTTGATGAACTCAATTAGCTGTTAGATAATGTGTATCACCTAACTGGAATGTTTTCTGGAGAAAGAAAGAAGTAACAATTAAACAATAATTTTAAAGATACTTATTTACTCTTTTAATGAATATTTGTGGAGTACTTAAGTGTTATGCATGTAAGTGCTAGGGACACAAAGATGAAGCCCAGTCCTGCCCTCAGGTAGTTAATAGCCTGCTGAGAAAAGTGGACACATATATTGAAAGCTTATAAAGCAGTATGTTCCTGCATTGTGTGTTACGGAAACGGGGGTAGAAATGGAAGTATTAGAGAAGGTTTTCTGGAAGGAGTGTCACCTGAGCTGAAAAATTGTGTAGAACAAGAGCTGAAAAATTATGGCCCATGTGGCAAATCTAGATTGCTGCTTGTTTTTGTAGATAAAATTTTATTGGAACCACGGCCATGTTTAGTCACGTATGTGCTGTCTATGGCTGCTTTAGCTCTGCAACTGCAGAGTCAAGTAGCTGTGAGGGAGGTATATGACACACAAAGCCTCAAATATTTACTTTCTAACCCATTACAAAATGTTTGCCAACTCCTGCATTCTAGAAAGTGGAGAAAATATGACATAAGGTGCTATTCAGGGAACTACAAGCAAAAAATTAAGGCAGGGAATGGCAGTGTATGAAGCTGGTGAGGAGGAGGGACTGGATCATTGAGATCCTGTACCCCATGTTTTGGAACTTGAACTTTATCCAGGCAGATGGTAATCCATGAAGTATTTTAAGCAGTTGAACTTTAAATAGATTATTCTGTTTGCTTCATAGAATATAGATTTGAGGGGGAAAAGATTATTGGGAAACTATTAGAGTAATTTATGTAAGAATTAATGAACTGGTTAAAAGTTTCACTATAAATTTATAAAATGGAATATTATATAGCTCTTATGTATAGGTATATCTAAATTGTACTGACAAGGAAAGATAACTATAATATGTTAAGTGAAAATAATCAAGGAAGCTTCATATGCAAGCATACAATACATATGGGTTAGTATATGCACAGAAAAAAATGAAGAGAATATACAGAAAACTGTCAAAAGTCTTTTCCAGGGGAGGGTAGCTAGATTTACAGGAGACAATTGTCTTTCATTTTATATATTCTGTACTCTTTTTTGGGCAGTAAAAGGTACTGCTTTTGAATTAGACCAAAAAAAATTAACTTTAAGAGTTATTTATAAAGAAAGGGAGAATAAGGGCTCATACCATGACCCAGGACAAGGAAGGAGGGAAGAGAAAGGCATAAATTTGAGAATGATTTAAGAAATTAAACTAGCAAAACTTAGTAATGTGGGAGGTGAAGAAGAGAAATGGAAAAAACATGATGCCCAGGTTTCTGGTTTGTGTAACTATGGTAATTGTGGTATAGGTAATATAATAAAAATAGATAACATATTATTTATGATATACAGTGTTTTGTGCAACTGTACTTTATTACACTTTCAGTATATTTAAACTATCAACAAGTGAAGGAGGAATTTTTACTATTCCCATTTTATAGATGAGAAAACTGAGCCTCAGAGAGATTAAGTAGTTTAACCAAGCCTAATGTAATTTGTGAGTGGGTTAGCTGAGAATTAAACACAGGTCAGATTGATCCCAAAGCTGATGTGTACTCCTACCCCCTCAACCTTCAATGAATTTTTTAAAAAGCAGTGTGGATGGGAAGGTAAAATCAGTTCAGGACATACTGAGTCATCACCACAGAAGTCTTAGTCTAGTGTGATAAACTCTGAATAAATGAAACAAAAAGAGAAGGCCTCAGATTGAATTTTGGAGAATGTTTGTAGTTAATAGATCTTAATAATCACCAAAGTTTTAAGAATAATGATATGGAATATATAAAAGACTTTCCCCTTTAGTTGTGTTTGGATACTTGACATGCTTACTGATGCAGTAAATAATGCACATTAAAAAAGAATTAGAATAAAACAAATTTGATGCATTTTTCTTTGCATCAAAAATCATAGGTCTGATTTTGTCAGTTTAACTTAGTGAACATCTGTTGAGTGCTCACTGTGTGCAAAGCATATTGATGCTACAGTCTTTAACTTTTTATGTGTCTAAAATTTCAGTCAGGCTAGGAAGAACTAAGATCCAAAAGATGCATAATTTTCTAAACAGATCTTGAGCTGATATTAGTTCAAGAAATATCCAGAGTCATTATGCTTCTCTGCTTTTCATCTGGTCATTACTGTATGTTTTGTTGAGGAATCCTTTCTTTGACAAAAGCATTCTTAGTTCTGGTTTGGAGAGCGTGGGTTAAAGGTAAACTGAACTGCCTGAGGAAATGCAGTGGGCCTTTGTGAAGGAGAGAGAAAATGATGCACCTCCCTCTGAGAGGGAAGCAATTTTTCATTGTGTTACTTCACCCTGGCATTCAGCCACCAGAGGGGGCATGGACCGGAGTGAAATAAATTCTGCCAGCTGCCTAGCTGGCTTCTTTGCCTTCCAGAGAAGAACCGTAGCTATCCTCCCTTGGAGATGGGAATTGGGTTTCACTTCCCATTTAATGAGAAACTAAGTGGGTTGTACCAGTAGCCACGGCTATGCTTTCCCTAGTGAAGAATAAAGCATGCCTTACAGACTTTCTAAAAGGCCCAGGGAATGTACTGTTAAAATAGACTTGAAAACATGATGATGGTTTTCCTTAGTGCCATGTCCCATGTATACTTTACTTCCTTTCTAATATGTTATTGATTTTTATCCAAACATAGATACAAGCTTTCAGAAAGAGAAATCATGTTGTCAGGATTGACCATTCAACATAAAATTTGTACATTGCATAAAAATGTGTTTTTGACACAGTAAAATACATTCCCTTTATGCTCATTGTAATTCACTTTATAGTGACTTGCTTAATAGCGTAACATATATCATTTATACTGCTATCCTTCATGCTTTTAAACTGTAATATCCTTTCCTCAATGACTACTTGTCAATTTCACTGATCTAGATTTGATTTCATAAATTAACTAGGCCAATTAAGTAGAGAGTTATCATTAGAATAAGAAGTGGAAGCAAATAAATATTAATCTTCCCTCCCTGAATGTCAGTATTCCAACACAACTTTGATCATACTTGAACACTACTTAATGGAAAAATATATCTCTCCATTGTCACTTTAGTAATACCCAACTTAAGCAGTTATGAAGTTTTTTTAATTCACTTTCTAATTCCAAATCCATCCTACTTTTGGGCAGTTGTGTTTCTATTTCATCAATATAAAATGTGGGGAATGAACAAATACTGAAACTTCATTCGTTAAGGGTTCTGATTGTAGCAATTTGCCTGGCTTTTCCAGCTAGCCCCTTTGCCTTATGGGGCATTTGAGTCAGAGGCACAGGCACCGCATCAGGTATTAGTATTTTGCCTGCTGTGCATTTCTTCGTATTGCTTTAGTCATTTTGCCACTGACAAAGACTTTTGGGAACCACCTGGAGATGACAATGTTTGAAAGAGAGTAACATTTTAAAACCTAGTAGCCTGTTTCAAAGAGTATCTCTAAAAACTTAGAGTCAGAGATTTCTTCTTTGTCTCTTATTTAAATGATTCTTCTTACAATATTAATGTGAATCTTGCTCTGTCTTCCTCGGAGAAAGAAAAGAGTTTGTCAACACCCTTTTTATAAAAAATATTTCATATGCACAAATGCAACGATCACCCTTCAGCCTTTTGTTTCCCTCTGGATTTAATAACATCAGCTTCTTTGTTTTTTTTTCTAGATCCTATTCACAGCCTTCCCTTTTTTTTGGGCGGGGAGGAGTTGCTCTTCTCAGAACCCTTTCAATTTTTTCCTCCTAAATTACAGAAACATTAGATTGCTGTGGTAAAGAAACAGCTTCCCAGATTGTCTATGAAAACAGCCCAGAAGAGAATCTCATGCAGGAATCTGTGGGAAAAATCAACTTGGAATTCCTATGTTTTGATGTTAACTCTGCTCTCACTGCCCATCCATAACTCTGAACAGGGGGGTGACTTAGTCATACCCCCCCCACACACACATACACTCACAACGCACACTCAGAGCACACACTCACCGACACGTACATACACACAGCACACACACACATACACTCACAACAGGGGGATGACTTAGTCATACCCCCTGACCCCCACACACGCATACACTCACAACACACACACAGAGCACACACTCACCGACACGTACATACACACAGCACACACACACGTCACATAAACAGCCTATGCAACACTTGGGGACCCATGGGGGAGTAATTCTGGGCTCAGGTTTCCCTGCTTGCTCTGATTAAACACTTTGCGTCTAGAAGCCAGCAAATCAGAGCTTCTTAGTCTCTCCAAGTTCACTTACCCCTTGCAGCCCTTCAAGCCTCAGTAGTTTTACCATAGTAATAATTTTTCACTAAGAATTTTAAACAAGACTTTGCCATTGGACATCCTTTGAAATAGTTAGCTTTGCTTCACTATTTTTTGTAACTTGCCAAAATCACAAATAAAAGGGACTATGTCCTCTAATGCGTCTTCTCTGGTCATTATCTTGGAAAATATGCAGAGTCTGGGCCAAGTAGAGTGCTCCCCAAACCTTGCTGTTACTTTGAGAATAGTTTTAATGAGGCTTGCAGCTGCGCCAAGCTTTCCTGTCCTGTGATTATTTGGGCATGTGGAAGCCCTAGTGATTGATCTGTGTGGGGGAACTGGCAACACTCGCATGCCCTCTGGGTAGAGGCAGAGCCTCCAGCAGGAAAAATTAGGGAAAGAGAAAAAAAGAAGAGGAAATGTTTATCACCCATCTCCTAGCATTTTATGGCAGTGTTATGGTGAACTGGGAGATGGATGTGTATATTCATGGATTTTGCACCACTTTAAGCTAGTAACATTAAATCAACCTTAATACTTCATGCCAAATGTGCTCTAAAAGAGGGAATAATGGGAATTTTTGTTGACTTTAGTAAAGCATCAAAAGTTACACTGGAAACACATAAAATGCTACAATGCAGAGGTCACAATTATGCTAATATCATGATAATATAAAATATTAAGTCACCAAAATGACAGGATTTACAACCAACTATCCTTAGGCTCCAGAAACCTTAGCGATAAGCTCATGGTAAACACAACAACCTGTCCTCCCAAGGAGTCTGATTACAAATTTAAATATGTATATGATTAGAACTCTGCCAGTCTCCCACCCCTGGAGACAGATGAAGTAAAATTTGATTTATATCATACCTGGAAATCTATTGTGTTAGATTCACTCTGTTTTGCAGGATCGCTCCCAGGTCTGATGAATTTTGTGTGTTTAGCAAGTTGCTTTTGGGAAAAACAGGGACTACTGTTAATGATCTTGAATAGCCCTGTAATCTCATGAACTAAAACCTAAACATTGATACAGAATAGTCAAATATTTGGAAATGGGATACTGGCAAACGACAGTACTTCTGTTACCTTTTTTGATACCCTGGCTGAGGTCCAGGTTGAGAAGCCATTTACCCCAAGCTTTAATCTCATGGCCTTTAATTTGCCTTTAACTCTCTGGCCCCCAATCACGTTTTCCGTGGACTTCTTTCGACACAATAACTTTATCATTGGTATTAATAGTAGTTACCAGGGACGGTAGAAACACCATGTCTAGGCGACTTTCCTAATTCCTATCAATTCTGGCCAAATAATGCTGATTTCTATTTAACTTAGTCAATATCATTATGATAATAAAAGGCAAAGGAAAATAAACATATAATTAAAGTGCAATGTTATTATAAACTGATGGTCTTTAATATTCTTTGTGCTGAAGTACTGTTTCAGCTATTTTGTTATGCCCATTAAGGTCAGCAAAGGCATGTACACAACTAGTATGCTTTTCCTTTTTAATGTTAAATGCATGCATATTGCCTGCACCTATAGCTTGCTCTGGCAAAGGTAATAAATATTATAAATGTATTCTTTGCTTTACCACTATATGTGTATTATTGGTACCATCACCACTAATTAGTCTCTGCTAGCAGACTATAGACTAGCCTCAGCCCCAAACTGTGAGGTTACCAGCTGGGACAGAAGGTCATGCTCACCTAGGTGCTTATCTAGGCCACTCTTGTACCTACCTACCTGACACTCTTGTCATGTCATTAATGCAAATGTTATGGGGGATAATATGATAAAACAGGTCCCCCCCCCACCCCGCCCCGAAAGAATTACCGTTTGTGTGCTGTTAAGAAAAGCTCTAAAGCTGTGTTTTTAAAGTGCAGCTTGCAATCCCTAGGGGTTACGGCAAAGTTCTTATAGGAGTTGGCAGCATGAAAAGAACACTGAAACTCTACGGGCACTTTTCCTTGGTCAGCCCCTCCATCTTAGCAAGAGCCAATCAATATTTCTTGATCTCCAATTTTGTGCAAAACTCCGCTTGCGCTTAACCCTTCTGGCAATCCCCTTCCTTGCCAGCTCCCTCTTTCTGGGACAAAAGGAATGTGTTCATTCTTTTGACAGGATGGAACTTTAGAACACATGTATTCCCTTCCATTCATAAAGAATTGGTTGGGGGCTGAGGGTTTCTATAACCCTGCACAAGACTTAGAGAATAAAAAAGTATGGGAAAGACATTTCCAACATTATCAAAATTGTATTTGTTTCTAAATAAATGGGATTGTTTTCCCCTTTTTCTCGGGAGGCTTGAGTTGGCTCACTTCCCAAACACAACCTTTTGGATAATAAATTCCTTTTGAAAAGAAGCACGAAGCTCTTTTGATGTTATAAATAGTATATGTACTAGAAGGAAAAGGATCATATAATTGCAGCACAAAGCCTGAGAGATGTCTATGGGATAAACAAGGTCTTATTCTTTACTCGACATGTATTAAGTTTACACAGTATTAGAAGATATAATTTAATAAGCATTTTCATAAGCATTGACAGTTTTTCTACCTATTTGCCTCTAATACAGCCTGAGTGATTTACTGATACATAGATAAACATCTACAACTACGGCACAAAAAGGAATTCAGTGAGAATGCAGTCATGTACTGCTATCATGGCCTTTGGGCAATCTTCTGTAAGGCAAATTACAGCCTGGGATTAGTTGTGAAAAGGCAAAAGATTTTTCTGTTCCATGGAATTCCTGAAGAACTCCTAAGGCAGTTAATTTGTTCTCTCTCCCTCTCTTTCTCTCTCACCCCCCTCCCTTTCTTTCAACCGTTGCTGTGCACATCCAAATATACACCTTAAAAAATTCTCTTCTCAGGATGGCCCGTTGTGGGACCCTTTCCCCCCAAGTTCGATGCTCTGTTTTTGGCAGGCATTTAAAACCCTGAAGACGTAAAGCTCACTTTGTCAATGTGGCAGTGAGGCCCAACACATCAGTAAATGTCATGGAGGTGTCAGCCCTTTACATCATAACTGCAGTTCATTTCTCTGCATTGACAGTGATGCTTATACTGAGTAAGGATTAGAGTGGGCATATTTCCAGATCTTAATTACATCAGGCATAAGGATGAGCAACAGCATTTTTCTTTGGGGGAGAGGGGGGGAGGAGGGGGAGCGAGAAGGGAGAGTAATGCTGAATTTGGCCATCTAGAGCCTCATGCGTCCCCGTTTATCAAGAGATAATAGGATTAAGCTAAGCTATGGGACTTCTCTGGCTAATGCTGCCTTCAGCAGGGGTCTAATAAGGATAGATATAATTGGGTAAATGGCGAATAAGAATGAAAAAGTAGAGAGTATAAGCACAATGCTTAGGAATAAATAATGACAAATTGGATTTTGTCCAATCTCTGCAGACTTGGTTCAAATCTGGCATCCTTCGCTGAATTATAAGGGGTAACATCTATCTTTCTTCTTGCCTAACTTGTCTCTGTTCATTGCAAATATCACAAAGTATCCTCGCAAGTTTAACTGGAGTCTATCAGTACTGCTCGTATGAAATCAAGTAGAAACTGTTAAGGAACACTCAAATAGGGTTAAAGAAACAGAGTAAATTAAGTGCCTAAAAACAAATGTGATACAAATTAGAGTTGTGTCTTTGACCCTTATCCATTTACAGAATTTACCCCATTAACAGCTGGAAATTTATTTTCACTTTCTTCACCTCTCCAAGAGGAAAGCAAACATATAACATAGCCCCAAAGGAGTAATTAATTAGATCATTTACTGACATGGATTTGAATAGTTTATTTAAATACAATTCTGTTATTTATTTATTTTACAACATTATGCAAGAGGTTGAAACTCCTGTTCTAATTTGCGCTTAGCAGGAATCTCTGAAAAAATATCACAGCGAAGGAAATAAACAAAGAACCAGTGATCAAAGGGCTACATCCAGAAATGCATAAAAGAATTTTACCAGGATGAGTGTTTCAGTGATAAAGAAAAAAAAATAAGGAGTATGTTGAGTTCGGGAGAGAAGGGGAGGACAAGACTGTTTGTTTTGTATTCCCATGGGCATATTTTAACAAACATAATGAGTTAATTGATAAGATGCTATATAAAAAGGTAAGAAAAGAAATTTTAAAAATAAAAGATGCCAATGTGGGTAAGAAAGGTATAATGAATATGCAGATTATCACAACAAAATGAAGAAATTGCTTTTGAAAACAGGCAATGGAAAATTCATGAACTCAGAAGCAAGTTAAAAAAAAAAAGATAACTGTGCAGCTCACAAATGATAAAAGTTGTAAATTCTTCCCAGAAAATGAAAGGTTTTTCAAGTATATTTTCAAAGGCTGAAAGTAAAAGTAGGAAATTAGTTCACCAGAGGTGAATAGTGAGTCTCTTCTAGAATTACGTAGGTTTTATTCTTTTTTGAAAAACAAATTATGAGATGTTAGGATAGATGTTCACATTCAATGCCTTTAGATAAGAGAATGGCCCTATAAATGCTTGTGCATTATTATTTAAATGTTTTCATTCAGTGGGCTTTTAGGGAAATCCCTGACCAAACACTCATATATACCACTCAGCTTTATTCCTCTAGCCTAAGGGATTATAATACTATGGTCACTATAACTGTAGAACACAGGAGAATTTCTCCCCAGTGCTGTTACTCGTACAGAGTTTAGAGATTAGAGCTGTTGAAAAGCTGTGAAGGTACTGAGATGGCATTTCAAAAGGGGAGTGGATAATAGGTAACATAACATTCCAAAACCCCAATTTTCAGGGAGCTGGGGAGCACAGTACACTTGTAACCCTCCCCCCCCAAACCTCCCCTGGCTTCCCTCCTGTCTCCTGGTGCTCCCTGCCCCTCCTCTCTCCCACCCCTCACACGCTGCCTGTCACTCGTGGTCTCCCTCTGCCAGAGTGGAAAGCAGAGGTCTGTGTCTGCCTTTCTGCCTTTTCTCTCTTCACTTTTTCTCAGCCATTTTCTTCCTTCCTTTTTCTGTTTCTCATTCTTTCTCAGTTGGAACAAGAGAATTGTTTTGGTAATCATTAAAATTTTAAAAATATGCCAATTATGTGAATAAATTAAGACATTTTCATGAATATACAAATCATTTTACAAGAAAACGATCTTTGTATTTTGAGAAATATAAACACTCTTTATATTTTGAGAAAAAAATATAAAGCTAGATTAAAATGTTTTGTGATCCAGTTGTGGAAGGCAAAGGAGGACCCAGGAGAAGTTTGCCCCAAGTGTGTTTGTGGACTGTGTATTCTCCCTTTCATGTCTTCACAGTGAAAAATGTTGGGGAGTAAATAACCAATTTACACTAAAATATTCAACTATTATGCAAAGAGTAGAAGGCTCTAGTATAATTTAGAAACAAGTGAACAGAAAAATAACTCCCTCTTTGAGTGGCTCAGCTCTGTGTTCTAGTGGAGAATTCTGCAGGACAGTTTGGCCTGCTTAGAACAGACTGTAATGACCCAAATCCATGTTGGTGTGCTTGTCTACACCTGTGGGTTTTGTTTTGTTCTGTTTTAACAGAAAACCAAAGACAATATTTTATTAGGACTATATATTTATAAAGTTATCACCTTTACTATCTTTCTTGAGCAAGAGAACCACCAAATGCAGCTGACCTCTCCTACAACATACAGAGGAACTAGTGAATAAACTTGGACTTGGGTATTCATGAAGTTCTAAAAGCTAAAAGATGTTAGACATTAAATAAAATAAATAAGGAGATCATTGGTATGTGTGAAGGCAGTAAATTCAGTGGAGGAAAATAAAGCAATAGGGGGATTATCTCGGATAGCAGGGTTATCACTGTCAATAGGATGATCAGGGAACAGCTGGTGAGAAAGTGCCATTTGGGTGGAGGGGTGGGGTGGGGAAGAAGTTTAGTGACTGGATAAAGCTCTGTGAGGGCCAGGCCTTGTCTTTCTAGCCGCAGAGACTGACTTCGTAACCAGCCCACAGTTAGCAGTGGCTACGTATTTGGTGAATGAACAGTAATCTGTATTTGGTCCATTCTCCTCCTTCAGAGCACTAGGTCATGAAAGGGAGGAGGTATTAATACTGTTCTTCCTTCCCGTAATGCATTTTCCAAAGCTTGGCCAGCAGGAATCAGTCAGTAATGGACAAGTGCCCGACCTAAACATAAAACTAGCTGGACAGGATTGGTGGAATAATAACACAGACTGGCACAGTGGTCGCTCACACAAAAGTATTTATAAAAATTAATTCCACACCATTTGTGACTGTATGTGGGAAGATAGGTAATACATACTTAGAGGTATTTGGATTTCAAACTAATCACTCAGATCACATTCAAGTTTTCTCTCAGTTAAAATACCTGGTCAATAAGCCATTGTCAACAGAAGGGTACATTGTTAGTGAAATAGTTCAGACCGATGAAAAGATGCTCATTCCAGAGTTCTCTACCAAACTGCCAGCCCGGCATGTGCATGTCACTGAGAGAAATAAATACAGCCCAGGGACTTTTAAATGGTGGAACAAGACAACAGATCAAGGCAAGAGGGATTGTGACTATAGCTTCACCTAATACCTGGACCCTGTGTGAACATCATTTCCTTGTTGCCCTGATGCTTCACAGAGGGAGGAAGCCCAGCTCCTCTGGAGCGTCAGCCGTCTTTATTAAAAGAAAAGAATCTTTTAATATGAGGACGGAACCTCCTGCTTTGGGTAAATAGAACAGATTTATTTACAGGGTTAGTAAATAGTACCGTTGGAGAGGTAAACAGGTATAAACACAAAACTAGAAACTAAAATCGAAAGACTCATCCCGGCTTTCTCATGTACAGACAGTTTTTTCTTTCTGGGTTTGTGTTGAGAATCTCTTATGGATTCCTCATGTGCTCAGCCTCATCTTTGTGTAAAATTCTGCAGCATTCCAAATTATCACCAAGAATCCATCTTCCTGAAGATGAGACACCAGGAGCAACGGAGATTGGCTAAACAGGAGGTGTTTTGAATGAAATGCATAGTTTAATCACATTCTACTTTCAGAAAACTACTTCATTTAAGTCGGTGCTTGCCTGGGGTAATAATTTATGCTCCGCACTTGAGTAATCACCAGGAAGATTGCTCAGAACCCATCCTATCACAAACACAGCCACCAGTATTCATGGCCTGAAGTAAACTTCGGAAAACTTTGGATCTAGATAATCTCAGCAAAATTCAGACCTCTGGATTTAGTAGTTCCCCCACCTTCCCACCTTCAGATAAAATAATTTCATTTCTCATGCTTTATATTAACTTTGGAAGTGATGCTTGTCCTCTTTTTTCCTAATCAACAAATTTAAAAAGATAGTAATTTTGAATATTAAAAATGGTCAATTTTCTACATGTTTTGTCTCCTAAAAATTGAAACCTACAAAATGTCAAAAAAGATAAATTATTGTAAAATTTGAATTTTTTCACAAAATCTCCTTGGTCTTTTCTCTCCCTATCTTAGACTTTATCTGAATCCGTAAAGCACGTTTGGATTTGTATTTCTTCTCAACTCCGTCCTTTCTACCCCAAGGAGGGTTGCCACATATGGGTGTTCAGGTCTTGTAGTGAACAAGGATGCCACATCTAAGGGGGCATAGCATATGAGTGTGAGTGGCTGCTGGTTGTGTGTATGAGCACGGGAGGGGGGGGCAGGGACATGGGTGTGGGCAGCCTTGCACACACTCTGGAAAGCAACCCCAGACAGAGCAATCCGGCCCCACTATGTGGTTACTGAAGTCGTGCGGTATTATACTAATGTAAACCTCTATTACTTGGGGAAGGAATGTATTTTTCTAATTCTCACAGAGTTATACATGGACCGGCTGCTGTTCTGGTTCAGACACATGTCAGGGAGGAAAATAGAAACCCTCTAATGGCTGCTCGTTGTGAGTAGCATTTTCCAACCGTCCCAGCATTTCTGCTTTAAAAATTGCTCCTTCCTTCCAGAATCATCAGCCATCTCTTAATTCTTCTTTAGCTAATCTCAACCCTGAGCATGTCTTTCTTTTTCAGCTACTAATAAGACTGAAGGAAAGGACAGTTACGAAATTACCAGAAGAGCTGTCAGTGGTTAGTCAAATAATTAGTCAAATTGCTTGTTTAACCAGAAGCAGCTCTGGACCATCAGGAAGGAGGGCAGTGGCTTGAGTGTGGCTGTGACTCTGTTGTGTATGCACTAAACTTCTCAGGGCTCCTATCCTTGTTCTATGATATGACGGGAAAGTAACTGTCTCCCCGGTTTCCAGTTCTGAAACTCACGTAGTCTGGCTTGACGAGGTGTTTAAGTTGGCTGGTCAGCACGGTCAGTGTACATTCTAGCAACCTGACGCCCGTGTCCCAGGGTCCTGAGGAGCCCTGCAGACTCCTGACAGACATGGCCCCTCCTCAGACCAGCCTCTGGACTCCCACTTTTACTGTATAATTTTTCTTCACCTAATCTTTAAACTTTCAAGGTATTAGTTACCTTATCAATCCAGACCAAACTCGGTAGACATTTCACTAAAAAGAATAAAGACAAAGAATATCACTTTCCTGATACCATTCAGCAATTTTCAAGCCGCTTTGGCCTCCTATTGGGAGCCTTCATGCTTGGTTTGTTTATGCTCTCAGATGAATCTGTTCTCAGGTGTTTATTCCAGTGGTTAAATCTGAAGAGGTCAAGAAAAGTCAAACTCTCCCCAATATTGCCTAGGAAGAATCTGAAATAATTGGTACACACTGAAAAATTCCTTATGGCTGAGGAAAAGAGAGAAGGTTCCATTTCTTCATAACGGCAGAGTTTTCCAGAATTCTAGGCCAGGGAAACTGAAGAATGAATTTGTTTTTTCTCAAGAAGTCAGGATGCTGATTTTTTTTCTTAACATGCATAGCAGATATTTTGTAATGTAATTGCCTGCTTAAATTTTTGTTTCATATTTCTTCATTCCCTTAACCAAGTCTCAGACAATAGTTAAAATTAGTGGATCATCTTTCTGAAATTACACATTTTAATTATGATTATTTGATAAGCATTTCAGATATATTCATGTATCACATAAAATCAGAAATAAGCATGTATATCAATATCAGTTTAATCCCAAATGGAGGCTTTATTTAGACTATCGAGGACTTGATTACAGGAGCTTTGAGATTAGAAATGAGATTTACAATAGGCTAGAGGGAAATATTTAGATGTCTTTGCTAGAGCAAATTATAGTCATTTTTAAAAAGACTTAAAGTATGAGTACACTGAGAATTTTCTCTAAGATATCCAATTATTGAATTATGCTTTTTTTTGGTAGTCACCTCTTTAGCTCTTTAGAAAACAGCTTGCCCATAAGCAAGGAACATCTATTTTATATCTTACAGCTAGCAAAGTAAGCTTTTTGTGGAAAACATAAGTGCTAAGTAATTTCCCATTTGAAATTTCATGTAAAAATGAGGGTGGGAACTCATCTACTTCTTTTTGCTGTTTCTAAAAAAAAAACCCAAGTAAGTGTTATTTATAAATATTTTTGGCTCCAAAATGATGCTCATGAGTTAACCATGGAGTTACTGAATAATAATCCCTGATCCAGTTATATTTGCCTTTCAAATTTAAGAATCTACAGGATCTCATTCCCACTACCACTCTGATGGCATTTCCCACAAACTCATCCTGCGTCAGGGCATTTGTACTTGCTCTCTGCCTCCTGGAACTGCCTTCTCTAGAAAGCTGTATTTCTGGCTCCCTCAATTTTTGCAAGTCCCTGCTCAAACATCATGTCATCAAAGACCTTTCCCAACCATCCCCAAAACAAAGGAGCACCCCTTTATCCCAGAATTCCCTATCATCATTTCTTTTTCTATTTTGTTTTCCACAGAATTTCTTGGCATATGATATGTAATTACTTGGCTTTTGATATTATTATCTATCTCTCCCCATCTCTCTCTCCAACTAGAGCTGGAACTTACTAGTTCTATTATATTGTTATATTCCCATGTTTATGAGTATTTATTTCTTGAATGAATGAATTTAATTCAACAGATATTTATTAAACATTCACTGAAAATAAGGCGCTGTTAGATGGTACAAGGGTAATGAAGATGAGTTACAGGTTGCCTAGGAGAAAGAACAATAATGCAAATACAAAGGGAAAAAATAATACCATAAGAAGGTTCCAACCAAAGTGCTATGCGTATCAGAGAAGTGAGAACTGACCTCTAGTTGAGGTGGCCAAAAATGCTGATGGAAGGAGGTAGGAGTTCCAGAGGGCCCTTGAAGACTGGGCAGGGAGGGATTTTGCTGGCTGAGGTCACAAACTCCTGAAAAAATTTGACTCATTTAAATATATAGGAGTATTGTTTGTGTTTGAGAAGTGACGTTTCAGTGAGACCTCGGTTTGTGTCTGGAGTAATGGAGTACAGGGTGATGAAAGAGAGATTGGGAATTTATTGTGGAGTACACTGGAAGTGTTTGTGGAAAATCTGAAATTAGTAGGCAATGGTGGGCAGAGAAAGTTCCTGAAGAGTGATATATTAAAGGCTGGGCTTCATGAAAACTAACTTTTTGTTGAGGTATGCAGTGGATCAGAGGAGAAGTTTGAAGCCCGATTCAGAATCTGTTGCTCTTCCTGAAAGCAGAGAGGCTGTGGCTTGCAAAGGAGTAGGTGGGAATAATGACATGACTTGGCCGTGGAAAGTACAGGGTAAGAGAGAGTTAAGGCGAAACGAATGGATCCAAGTAAGCATGATTGGGAGAATTGTATTGCCATTATCCAAACAGGAAAGTAAGAAGGAAGACCTGATTTGGAGGGTGAGATGATGAGCTCAAGTAGGGCCATTGAGACTAAAGTGCTAGTAGTATATCCAGGTAGATAGATCTGTCAGGGCATTTCAAAATGTGAGGCAGGCCCTGAAGAGAGAGGTGGGTGCTCGAGACAGGGACCCCAACATCAAGTGCATGGAGGAGACTAGTGAGGTGGTCAGGAAAAGGGGCCATGGAGACTCCAGTAGGGAGGAATGTGTGATGGGAGGGAAAGGAGACGGTGCAGGGCCTGGACAGCACATCCCTGCAGGCAAGGGTGTAGAGAAAGTGCCAAGATGGTGAAAAAGATAAAAGGCAAGAAAAGTATTCCCATTATTATAATTTTAATTTTATCAGTCACCAGTTTCAGAACAGCGATTATCTGGAATGGTGGGGATAGACTCAAACTATAAGCAGTTAAAGAGAAAATGGATCAAAGCAAGTAGAAGTACAAAACAGAGATCACTTTTTTAGGACACTTTCACTTATTCCAGGGAGGGAGGGAAAAAATGGCATCAGAATGGTAGATATTTTATGAATAGAGGAGCGAAGCATATTTATGGCTAGATGCGAAAGAATCATTAATGGTTTATGAAATGCTCTTCCATGTGATTCTGCCAACAACCCTGGGAAGGTGGCAGGACTAGGGTTGTATATGCTCAGTGGGATAAAATGATATGTAAGGCCACTTCATTTATTCATTCATCCGTTCAGCATGGCATGTTCAGTGTCTGTTGTATACTGGGCATCATGCTAAGGTCTGGGGATTCCACAATACACAGGGTACACACTGTCCCTGCCCTGACTGGGCTCACATTCTAGGAGGGCTAGGTAACCACACACGAGCACAGACACTTGTAAACACAACAGAGACACAGTGTCAGTGCTGAGAAGGTAGTGAGGGGCTGGGAGAGGGGCTCAAAAGGGGAAAACTTGTTTAGATAAGGTGATCTGACTTCTCTGGGAAAGTGACACTTCCGTAGAGCTGCGAAAGGGGGTAAGAGGCATTGGGGTGGGGAAAGTGAATTGCGAGAGAGCAAACAGCACCAAGCATAGTCTAAAGGTGAAGAGATACTTGCGTTTTTGAGAAACTGAAGGGAAATTAGTGTGACTATAGTTTAGCGAACAAGCAGGAAGGGGGCATGAGATACATTTGGAGAAAGAGGCAGGTCACAAAGAGCCTTATGAGGCAGGTAAGTGTGAGTTTTACGTCCAATGGAAAGCCGTGGAAGTGTTTTTGAGCAGCCCATACACAGACTCAAAGTCTCTAATTCCACACGTGACACAAAGAAGCTACATGTGTGTCATCAGATTAGTCTGAGTAAGAAGCTATTAGGTTCCCAGGGAATTCTCTCAAATCAAGCTTTCCCAAAATGAACACATACATCAAAAAGGGGGTATTCTGTCAGAATATGTTAAATAAACATTTCCCTGAATAGGTTCATCATATTTCTAAAACTGGCTCAGGGTATTTTCAGGTTGTACTAAATGGGACTCTTTGCCTTACAGATAGGAATATTGGTTCTTTTACGCCTGTGAGCTGGACATCAGCCTGGGCTGGAAAGCTGCGTGAAGAGCCCTGCGGTGTCGCTGGCACGGTCCTAGGTGTGCACAGAGCTGGCAGAACTGGAGATGCACACTTTAGTTTTAGTTTACGTTCTCACCCGTCAGTGCTGTATGTGTTGAAGGAGCGCTTTCCATATTGAGGCACCATATGAAAGTGTAAAACACCAGCATGTGCAGGAAGTGTGAACATGGGCAGTGGTTTTGCCATTCTTTTTAAAGATGCTCACGTTACAAAGCAGGCAAGCACAGAATTGTTCCCATTCCTGTAGTATGGGTGTGCCTGACTGCTGAGTAGTAAGCCCTTAACCTGCTTTGAAGGTGATAATAAAACTGCTAAATTTAACTTTGAATGCCCCTAAGATATTTAGTGCCCATGAGGGCTTTGTTTTGTTTCTCTTTCATAGGTATCTGATATGCATTGAAGAAGTGGACTGGAATTACATTTTATTTATTTTATTTTTAGTGGAATTGAATTTAAGTAAATCGACAGACTGAACACAAATAATCTATGTGCAATTTCTACTCTTTTGGATTGACTCCAAAAGGGAGTTAATATAATACAGGGATTTTGTTTCCATGACATCAAACTTCATACTAGCACATGGCAAACAATAACTACAGTACTAAATATAGGAATGTGTTTGTATCAGAAGGGATTTTGATAGAATCCTGTGGCGGAGATTGGTTCCATTGAAAGCAGAGACTATGTCAATATAGAAAATGTTATATATTTGATTTCAAAAAAAAAACAACAGCAAGAACATTATTCAATAAGAACCACTCATTCACATAATGGAGAAAGGAAATACATCAGCAAAAGCTAGGCTAATACAATGTAGCATCTATTCTACTTTAAAAGAATGCAAACTTGTATTTTAATACTTAATAGGATTGTAATTACTTAAATAAGTTGTGCTTTAATAAAACCTTTTATAACTCTTTATTAATTTTTTCTTTTAGTTGAAACACAATATTTTATGCTACATTTTGGCAGATACGAATGCTGCTGTTTCAACTGCAAGAAGAGTAACCTCCAGAACATATTATAAACTGGCTGGCCTCAGAGTAGGGGGAGATGATTAGATTGTCGAGTTTCCTGCTGAGTGGTACATGCTTGTTTTGTAATACTGTTTTATGAGTCGGAGATTCAAACAGAACATGTAGGTCCAATTCAATACCTCAGCATTGTTGATCTGCTTTTTATTGATTTTTCATCTGCTCAAATCTGGTGTTCTTGGTAGGTTTCAGGAATATTGTAGCCAAAGGTTGCAGTGGAAGAGTTTTAATTAGAAATGCATTGTTTTCACTGAAATATTATAAGCCTTTTGTTGGTTTTTGGCTTTGCTTTACCGTATTTACGAAGTAGGATCTTTTTCATCAAGGAAAAAGTTCTTTTTGTGTAAGGCAAAGTTAGATTAGTAAGAAGTTATAGATTTTGTGTCTGAGCGTCACTGAAGACAGTGACTTACCCTATATACATTTGTTTCATGGGCAGGTAAACAATCTCATATTAAATAGGGAGATTTGATGCCTATAAATTTTGAACCCATTATTTGCCCGATCCATTTTTCATACCTTTTGTTTTATATTACTAAATAATTACCTTGTGACACTTGGAGAGGAAATCACTAAGCATTTTTATACCGTTTGAAACTACCATCTCAAACCCAGTTATATTTCCTTTTTGCCTTTCCTCTCATTGTGTCTGTTAATTTTTCTTCAGGATCCATTGAACAGCATACAGTGACATTGTAAGTGGGTTGTACTTCCTCACATCAGTGCCTTGTTAATGCTGTTCATTAATCTAGAACCTAGAGCTTGTTCAGAGATGGTTAGATATTCCATATTTCCATGGAGTTTTGGGGAAGGGTGACAGCTTACTTACAGCTCCTGCAACCAGACCTCGTCGGTTGTCATGTCATTTTTAATACTGATAAAATGGAAGGGCATGCACATGAACTTGGAGCTTTTGAAGGCAGGAAGAGAGGCACAGTGGCACATACAACATGCACAGTCATTCCATCATTCTGCGCTGTGCTGGAACAAAGCGAGGCCTTTGTGTTTGTTTACCTCCCTCTTTGCTTTCTGTACCTGGCAGAGAATGAATTCATGTCCAGGAGCGAGCTTCTCTCCTAGAGAGCCTCAGATGCCGCTGCCAACAGCACCACCAGGCCCAGCAGCCCTAAAGCATATTTAATTCTGAGAGACCAGTTAGAGCTGACCTCGAGTACTGAGTCCCTAGTTCATAGAGCATAAATACAGCTGTGTGCAGCAGCAGCAGCAGCAGCAGCATCTCCTTATCTGTTCTGCTTTTCTGTCTTGTAACCTCAATGCAGATTCCCCAACTCTACTGTAATTTCAAGGATAAAATGTAAACAATTCAGTAGAAAAATATTTGGAGACCTGGTGAAAAGTTACTGTGAACAAATCCTCTAAACTTAAAAGGAAAATGGCTGCAAATAGAAAAAAAACTTTTTTTTTTTTTAATGTATTTCCAAAACTGGTCTTTTTGCTGCATTTACTGTAAGACATGAATATTTAAAGTTGTTTTTTTCTCAGTACCTGGTAAGGGATATGGAGAAGAGAAATAACTGACTCAGCATTGCATTAGGGGTTAAAAATAAAGCCAAGGTTCAGACACAGGTTTCCAGATCTTAGGATAGGCCATTCTGGTCCTCCATGGGTCAAGGCTTTGTGAAGTTTCTGGACAGTGTTGTCCAGCAGAACTTTATGTGATGGTGGAAACATTCTATTTTACATGGTCTAATATGGTGAGGACTAGCAACATATGGCTTTAATTTTAATGAATTTAAATAGACAAATATGGTTAGTGGCTACCATATTAGATAGAGCACCTCTGACATCATAATTGCAAAACTTTTAACCTTTAAATAAGTATTGTGATTTATTCTGGTTCACCTTCAGAGGACAAGCATGATAAAAAATATTTTTATTAGTAAGAGCAATAATATGTTATTCAGCACTATAATACTTTATTCTTCTTAAGCCCCTAAGCATTGCTTATGGGAATAAATGGCTAAGCATATTAATTTATAAGATAAAAGCATTGGCAGTATTTATGTATTATCATATCTGGCTTATAAGTGTGTGTGTGTGTGTGTGTTTTAATTATCTCTGCTGAAATGTACAAATACTCAAATGTATGGAACAGATAGACCAAACATCCAAGTTATTGACCAATTTTTTTTTCACCCAGATTTATTGAAATTATGTAAGCCATTTGCTCTGTTTTGCCAAAAACTACTGGAATTGGATCAGCTAGGCTAAAATTTGAGTTTTTCTTGGGGTTATGTCAAGAAAGTCCTATAATCAAAGTGCTATGCAAACATTCAGAGATGTTCACAGGCAGGGTGATAATCACACTCACTTAGGGATCTATGCTGCCTTCAATACAGATGTGTAACCCCATTAACATTAATAGGACTTGCGCTCACATATCGATGGAGAGTAAATCCCTAATTAGCAATGAGAACTGTTAACACCCCCACTGTGGTAATACCTCTGAAAGATTTTAATGTTGCTGTGATAATAGGTGCATCTTTAAATTTTTTTTCAAAAAACAATGTAGAAGTTGACACATAATCAAGCATGAAATTTAGATACCTGTAACTTTCACAGGTAACATGTTTTTACTAATGGAGTTTGAGCCTGAATCTGATAAGAGCAGGTAGAGGAAAATATTCTTCGAGGAGGATATGAACGTTTCTCTAATGCAAAGCGAAGTTACATGCTCTTTTTTCTACCCAGTATGTTAATTATTCTGCAAGGATTTGTAGAAGATTCCAGCGAAGGACTAATATTTGAAGCAGTGGCCTTTCATCCCATTTAGAGTGTAATATGTAAATAGGATATTCATTGGACATGGTTTGGCTCCTCTTGGTAATGGAAGGGACATGGATTGAAGCAAGGAGCTTCCTGTCCGCAGCAATGTGTTATTGATGAGCTGGCATTTGCCCTGTGGCCCTCCCAGAGGATTGCTTACATCTATTACTCACACACATCGATTGGTTAATTTGATAATTCTATCACCAATCGGCTGGTGTCTGACCTTTCACCATGGCAATGATGGCAGGCTCTTCATTTTTACATTGCAGACCAGTTAGATTGACCTTTTTGAGGAGAATGTCAAGGCATCCCTTGATCTTAACCTGTCACTATATTTGTTAGAACTACACTGTCCCTTAACCTTGATTTATGGTATTTTAGCACTCAGGGTGTGCATTTTGTTTGTTTTAAAAATTCCTTGGGAGGCATGTTGATCTGAGGAGGGGAGCTTCACAATTAAAGTTACATTCTCACTGCATGAGCTCTGTGCTCAAAAACCATCAGCTGCTCTGTTTTTCTTTCATTTGACAAGTCAGTTTACACTTCCCAGGAAACTTCTCATAATCATCTTGGTGGAAAATTGAAATGCAAGGTGGTTTTTGTGGTATTTTTGTGAAGTTGCTTTCTCTTACCTCCTTCGTCCCCCCCGCAAATTGATGAAACTGGTAAAATCTTTTTAAATACCTTCTAAAAATCAGGGGTAAGATATTATAGTAAAGTTCTGTTTGCTCTCATAGTTTTTTTTTTTTTTTTACCCTCCTAATTTATACTCTTGCCAGAGGGAAGAAATTGTCTTGTCTATGCACTACTCGTTGGGGAACAATACAAGGGCATCACTTTGTGACTCTAAAACCACAGATTGCTCTTCAGTTCAACTGGAGGGAGAATGAAAGAGAACTTTCTCACCAATCTTTCTGTGTTTGTACACCTGCATGTTGTGTACACGAGGACACGTATACATTTATTCAGACTTGCTCCATGTTACCTCAACCTGTTTTGAGAGGCAAGCAAAGAGATGGTATATAATTAAGGCTCAGTTGTTATCTAGCTGCAGATAGAAGGAGGAGCTAGCCCCTTTGCTTCCCTGTGACTAAAAACCAGCCAAACCAATTTCACTAAAATTTAGTAAATAAAAACTGTGCTCCCAGGATGAGAAGTCGCATGCCAAATTTCAGCCTGAAGCGAATTTAAATGGCTGAGTTATAAACCTTTCATAAAGGATGTTTTGTCACTCACTAAAGATAAAAAGGCTCCTTTTTTGAAAAGGAAATTATCTAGGCACATAGTCTTTAGCGGGGATTGTTGCCATTTATTTAAAGAAAACACAATTTTAAATGACTGGGTTTTTGAGAACTGAACGCAGCAACTGTGTCTGAGCAGTAATTATGTTTCATAATTTTGTTTAGCAAGTATTACATATTATATGAATAGCATCATCGTAAAAATGATTAGCATTCATACTATGCAAAATTCTGCATATTAAGAGCTCCACAGTAGTGTCCTACGTACAATACATTGTAATGGCTCCAAATTATATTGTGTCAATCGAGCACTCTGCTTCTGTGCACACCCTGGAGCCCAGCTCTGTGCCAGGACTCAGAACAGGCCTCGCGGTTTCACATCAAACACTAGGAGGACAAGCACTTCCAGAGCACAGACACCTAAAGTTGAAGCAATAGTTTCATTAATGTTGTTTGTATTTTTTTATGTGTTCTGCAAACATGGAAAAATACATTAGTCCTGTTACATCCATCTTGTCCGTGTGCATGCAGTGTCGGTGTGTGAAACCAAAGGAGTACGCCATTCCTTCCGCAGATGACCCCTTGGGAATTCTGGGACGTGTTGACAGTGAGGTTTCTGCCTTAGGTCTTGTGCTTGGAGCCTCAGTGTCTGAAAACAAGTTGCTTCCCAACTTGGGGGTCAGGCTGTGAAGCTAGGCTAGTGATGCTTCAGCCAGGGAAACCTGCAGAGGTTGGGAATGAGCCTGGGGTCAGACCTGCACCCGCAAGAGACCCAGCCTCCGGGGAAGACTCGTTCTGAGAGATGTAAAGTGTCAAAGGTCAGAAATGTGTTTGTGCAGTAAGAGCTATTTTCTATTGTTACTACTGTTGTTTAAAACATGGGTCTGCTTTCTGTTTTCCTAATTTGTTTTTTATAGTCAACAACATTCCTTATAAAGTAAAAAATGAAAATGGCGTGTGTATGTATGAATATATAGATAAAAAAGGGACTGCTGCAATGGGTAAAAGAAGTTGTATAATCACGGGGAAAAAAATTCTTTTAAGAACAAGTCATTAACACTGTAGAAAAAGCCCTGAAATAAGTGACTATATATACAGTTAAAACTCAGAAATTTAACTTCCCTGAGAAATATTATTGAAAACATCACTCTGTCCAGGCTTGATTCCTTTCCAAAATCAGACCTCAGAGACTGTTGGGACCCTTTTGGTTTGATTCTATAAATTAGTGCCCAGGAAAAACAGGAAGCTAAATTTGAAAGCTGTTAGTATACTACCCTTCCTTTGTGAATGCCCTTCAAATCCTAGAGGGTGAATTCCAAGCTTTAAACATTTTTTTAAAAAACAAAGAGAAAGGAAGAGGATAAAACAAGTCTAGACCTCTATTTTCCCACAGTGCTTAAAGATATAGTTTCATTATACCACCCCAACCCACTGAAGAAAGAGAGCGAAATAGTCTGAGATCACTCGTAAGCTTCAGCACACCTTAAAGTCTGGTAAATCCTTAGTAACCCTGTGCCCAGCTACCACATGAAGCTATGTCAGCATGCTTTTGATCTGAGTGTGCCTCTTGATTTGCTTAAGTCTGGCATTTATCCCTGGGACAGAGATTTTAACCAATTAACAGAAGTAAAAACCTCTTAATTATTGATGATGCATATCCCTCCAATATTAGTAACAATATTTGCAGGGTAAGTAGTGCCCCACACGCTCAAACTTGCCGATGCTCCTGCTGTAAGGATGTTTTCTTTCTCATTTTTCTTGGTTTCCCACTACTTCCAACCGTTTATCTCTGGCAGCCTTTTCACAGTGAGGCATAGAAAGAAGAATGCCTGCTTTGTGTTTCTTTTTCTCCTCTGCCCAACTCCAATCTCTGTTTTGCTTCTGTCTTGTGGAGTCTGAACAGAAGAAAATAAAGGAATCAAGGGTTCATTGCATTTCTCTTACATTCTCCCCATTGTTACTGCCCTTCCTCACTGATTTCTTATGAAACTGTAGCTTCGGGGTCAGAGTACCACATACAAGACAAAAACAGAAGGGAGTTTGAGGAAGGCACCTAACAATTTGGTGCCCAGCAATCACTGAGCCATACATAACCAATCAAATCCACAGAGTCTGAGTTGGGATTTTTCCTTTAAGAAATGCAATACCACATAAGAGAGGTTTATTTTTGAAATCTAGGAAGTAGGGGGAAAAAAGGGCTTTTAAGAATACCAAGTAGTGGCATTTTTAGTTTGAAGCTTGAGAATCTCTGAATGTAAAGCTACATGAATTTCCCTCTGGGGTGTCTTTCAAAGTAGGTTTCTATGCTCTGAGAAAAAGATACGAGGAGCAGGGAAGCCCCTTAGCCTGGCTTCCCACATCTAATCAGTGCAGCCAAACCATCTGGAAGCTGGTGCAGATGAATCAGGCATGGTTTTTAAGTAACATGAAGATGACCCAAATGATAAGGACCAGTGGAAGACACTTTTTCTGAGACCAAGTGTTTTTTGCTGTTGTCATCTTTTCCATCAAGAAAAGAGTTAACAGAGAAGGATACAGCCTCGTTCATAGAAAATACTATGCAAACTTCCTTCGATATGATTTGTGTGTGACCTGGATGTTTGTTATACCAGATTTTTTTGACTTTTTGAGGCAAATCCATGTGGGGCAGGGTGACCATGAGCAGCATTTGTTGTTTTTGGTAGAATACAATCCCCAAACATGTTTCCATGGTAATCTAAACTAGATTTAAATGTCACCCATGAAAAGGGAAAAGCTACCAAGTCATAGAAAGAGCTAGTGGACCACGACTGGCTTCTTGGCCCAAAGAATATACAACACACAAGCTAAAATGGCCTGACCTGTTTCACAGGATGAGACTAGGTTTCCTTGCTAATTGGGAATAATTTATAAAATAAAATTTTAGAAAATATGGTTTTAAAAATGTTCATGCTTAAAATGTTTTTCTCTTTGATTTACATCAAAAGAAATTAGTTTTGTGATTCTAATAATTAATCTTAGCTACTAGAAGACATATCAATATATACTTTTATGTCTCCTTAAAAAGAAATTCTTACAGAAATGATGTAAATTAGGGTGTATGCTAAACATGTCCCATATGTCCATCCTCTCTATTAGGATCTATTTTAATGAAGATTCTCTTTACATGGAAAAACAAAAATAAATCAGAGTATATCTGAGGATTAAGCTTAACTATAAAAGGAACAATATCCCTCTTTATAGTGGTAGCTGAAAGGTCAACAGCTTGGTTATATGGATTTTGCATAATCTGTAAATAGCTTGATTTATTGTCTATCAGGGGCAATAGTATTAAAAGGTAAATTTGGAATCCAATGTTGTTATTCTCCTTAAAGGTTATCATTTTCTTAAAAGTTATTTTTATATAATATGTCCTACTAAATATTCACCACTCTCTTTTACAGTAACAACAAACAATAAAATAACGTGTTGCAACTTTCCTGTTACACTCTCTCCTCTTTCTCATTAGGTTTTTTTAATAAAATCTTTTGGATTCTTATTCCTTCTTTTCATATTGGTCTTCCCTCTGGAATCCATATTTCTTTAGCCTTGGAAGACAGCTCCTGTGTCTAGATTTCAGGTTCATGACTGGTGCGTTAACATCCCAAGCTGTTTCTGAACCTTAGTAGCAGGGATAGCCTGCAGCAGCCCAGCGAAGAAAGATTCTCGTAAGCCCTCCTTTAAAAGATCTGGCTGTTGATTTCTAATTTCTGTGTTGGACTCTCATGTGCTAGGTGTCACAGTCTCAGGAATTTGTATGTCACAAAACAGAGATGACTGCATTGGGAACTTTCTCTGGAGCACGTTTATATATTAAAAAAGTGAGTCATTATTCAGGGAAAGGACCAAGTGAGTAAACTCTCTAATGAGCTGAAGTGTCATTATTTCATGTAATTCATCCAACTGCTCCCCATCCAAAAATTAATTTCAAGCCATGAGGGTAATATAAGAAAATGAAATATTATTTATGGGTTCCCAAATCTATAATAGCATTAAAAATGATCTTTGTACTTATTCTAACACCACAGGTAGAATGAAGTCTGTTAAAGATAACTAGCAGCTGGGAGTGGGGGAATACTGGGGTGATATCCGCCAGTAGACTCTTCTTGTTTTTCTATTGCTTTCTTTATGTCTTTCTGTCTTAAATAGCTCTGAGTGCATTTTCTCTTCCCCCAACTACCATTTTTTTGAAAACATTCTGTCTTTCTCCTCCCCTTTTCTTCCTTACCTCTCTCAGTGGAGGAGGTCCCTTATATTCTGTTGGCTCCCTGGCATTTAAATCCAAGTTCCTAATCATCATCTTCATTACTGTTAGCCAAAACTAAGTTCCTCTGCTCTCTGTTAGGGAGAGCTCTGTTCTGACCTGACTTCTGCTCTCTGTGTATTTCTGAAGTAGTCTATAGTTCTGTCTTTGACTTAGTGTATTTTCTTCCTCTGCCCAAAATAAAATGATTGCAAAACCAAATTCTATTCTTGTTTTCCAGAGAAATTCCACAAAATCAGATCCCTCTCTACACTACTTCTTATCCCTGTTACCAAATAGTTTTGTTTCCCTTTCTGAACATTGTGGTCTTCAACTCTTCTCTTTACTGGCTGTGCCATCTCCAAGCTTCTTTGCTCAAATCTTCAGAATATCAGGCAGTAAAACCTTCTTCTCTTGGTTTCCTTTTCTGTCTTTCAGTCCTATCCTAATAACTTACTGTGAGTTGTCCCCCACCCATAGAAGCTGCTTCTACTTCTTCCCAATCTGTTTCTGTACTGCAGATTGGGCCACCATGTTCTGGGTCTTGATTGAAGGAAGAACATCTCATTCAGGAATCACAGAAACTTCCAGAGACATGGAGTGTCCAACACACTCCAAACTCAGCTACTCACAAAGCAACTATACTATTTATACTCTCTTTCCATCCTCTTCATAAGCTATAATTCAAGCAATTACTTCAAAAAATAGCGTGCATTAAGTTCTCTCAAAATTTATTTTTTGTGTATGAACTTTCCACAGTTATCAATATAGCCAGGAATACACATAAAATGATGGCAGGAAAAAATCAAAAGGAGTTGCCTTGGTTTTCTTACAGAGATAAGTGAGGCATTGACTGGAGTATATAACAGCATCAACAATTAAAATAATACCTGCTAATGCACACTATGTAATACTGTCATATTAGCCATATATATTGTAAAAGGCTTCAAATTCCATGCCAGTTGAGTTACTTACTAACCCAAAGACAAAATACTTATGAGTATAATAACATTCATGCCATAGAACTGTTTTAAGTATTAGAGATATTATATGAAAAACATATTGTACATGTCATAGTTCCTCAATAACTGATCAGAAAAGAAAACAACAAAACCCTGATTGGTAAGATACAGTGACAATTTTGGATTCCATAGCTCCAGAGCCTTATTGGCACAGAGCTTCTGCAGGCCGTGCTGTACTATTTCTTGCTTCTTTGTGAAAAAGGATATGGCAGTGGGGCAGAGCCTTATGTCCACATATATCATTTATTGAGCATCATTACAAGTATGATCCATGAAAAAAATGCATGTTCCAGACAGCCTGATGAGAAGAAATATGACTTGACACTCGGGAAAAATGTGATCCCTGCCAGGAAAGATGAATTGAAGTGAAAGCTGAAGGAGGGAAACTACTCCCAACAGAATCTTTTTCCTACTCTGCATTGTTCATCCTTTTTCTTTACCTTTCATTTTCTCCCTTTAGAGGGAGGGTTCATGTTAGTGTACAAGGAAACATTCATAACTTCATAGTAAAGTACTAATTGTTCTACTAAAAACTGGTTGGTGGAAAGGATATCTAAACATTTTTGCATAAGGTCCTATGCATAGCAATCTTATCTAGACATTATGTTGCCCATCTATTCCAGGTTGCAAAAATTAGTATCAGCCCCAAACTATAATTACTGACACCCATACCACATACAGTGTCAGCCATTGTTTTAAAAATTTTCTATTCAGAAAGTATAAAAGAGCTTAGTATCCCTAATACGTCAAGTCTAATCTTTTTGAGGGGCAGACCTATCAGTGGATCTTGAGTTCTATGCTTGGTCATAAATGGGAGCCAAATTATATGTGGCATGGATTGAGCAGGCTACCATCTTGAATTCCTCAGTGAACTGAATTACATTGCCAGGCCTTTTTTTCTTATGTTGTGTGTTATTGTGCTTAGCAGAAGGTTTTATATTGCATGTGCTTTGAGGACTTCACAAATACCATAGAATATGTAATGCGTTTACAAAACTACCAACAATAAAAGCTGGCGTGAGCTTTAAAAATGTGATTCCCAAGACTTTTATATTTCTAATCATATGCAGAACAAACTGGTTTTAGCTTCCTTGGCATATGGGATAGAAATTCTCTTAACAGTCCCTATGTAGCATTTTAAATTGGCTGGCTATTTTAAAAGGTAACAGCCCTTTTGCAATAAAATTAAATGAATTAAATTGTTAAACTTAAGTAGAGGATTTTATCAATTCATATATTTTTCTTCAGTTCCCTAATCAGAGTTGCATATTTAAAAGCTGATTTAAACAAATATTTATTCAGCACCTACTATGTATTGGCAATTGTTCTGGCTATCAGGGAAACAATGGTGCAAAGTAAACACAGCCCCTGCTATAGTGGCACTTATATATAGCCTTTGGGGGAGTTATAGACAAATACATAGGCAATTCCAGTTAGCGCTATGATAGTAGAGGACTAGCAGGTTATAGGACTGTATGGGAGGGACACCCAGTAACCTAGACTTGGAATGAAGTTGAGAACTACAGGGACAAATTGGAATTAGGGAAAATAAGTGGAGAAAGAAAATGTTTCAAACAAAGAAGAGAACATATGGGAAGACAAGCCAATAGTTTTTTTCTCTCTCAAATAAATTGAATGACTATTTTAGACAAATATTTCCTTCAATTCTTAAGATAAAATGTTGGAAGTTTGGCAAGGATACCAATATGCTTAGCAGCTATTTAATGTATCATGGTCAAAGCATTCCCAGTATTTTTGGTAAAGGTTTGTTGATAATAGGAATACATATCAGCAGTAAAACATTGATTCTAGGGATTTAATATTTATTAACTTCTAAGAACTGCAACTTAAAATTGATAGCTCAGTATAAATATTGTAGCCACATAGTAGGTCCACAATTGTTGATAGTTAAATATTTATTGGGAGAAAGAGGAGAAAAGTTGTACACTCTCTAGAGAAAAACTAAGTTTCTTTATTCCAACTTTAGCAATTTCTGTTGTGATACCCTACAGACATGTTCCTCAGAAAGTTTTGAAGAAAGCCCACTTGCTCGAAATTCACATGAGGTAAAATAACATATGAGTTATTAAAAGGTCTTTCAGCAGAACTGGGACTGATTTCCATATCCCTCAGGAGCCCATCTGCACTCCCTTATCACACAAATGGAATTTTGGTGTATGGGTTAAAATTTACTTACCAAAAATTAAATTAAAAATAACTGAGCCATACTCAAATCAGCAAGATATATTTGTCTTATTTATGTATTGAAAACAGAAAAGAAGACTAGATTTTTCAAATTAAAGAATTTATTTCATACCACCTGAATGTCAAAGATACACAGTTGAACCCAGATATGCAGTTGCATTCAAACGACCAAACATTCGATGGCCTCTGAGATCATTCCTGACTGGCCTCCACCTGCCCCTTCCCAGGCTGCCTCTCTGACTTCACTTCCCATCACCCTGTCCCTCATGCACCCTCCTCTGCCTCACTGGCTTGCTGTTGGAATATGCCAAACTCACCCTTGTTCAGGACTTGCACATTACCCTTCTCTCTGTCCAAGTACTTCCCCCAGCCCCATATCCACGTGCTCTTTTTTCTTTGAGTCCTCTGATCAAATGGCATCCTATAAGAGGCCTTCCCTGGCCACCCAGTATAAAAAAGTAATACCCTCTCTTACCCTGCTACCCTGCCCTGGCACTCCCTATCCTCCTCCTTACCCTGCTTTATTTTTCACCATTACCCATATTGCCTCTTGAAATGCTATATATTAACTTGTTTGTTCATTATCTGTCTCTCCAGACCAGATATAGTCTTTATAAAGGCAGGAGTTTGCTTGTATTGTTTATTGCTCTATCCCCCAATCCTAGAACAGAGTCTGGCATATAGTAGGTGCTCAGTAAATATTTGTTGAGTGAATACATGCTAACTACATAAGCAGGAGTCAGCTTTCCACATTGGTATATAAATTACAACTTTCTGTAATTTGTGATGCTGCACATATGTATGAAAGATACTAAGTGATAAAATGGAAGGATTAAAAGGAAGACTCCTTATATTTCACAATTAAATGTATGGTTGTTTTCAGTTTTTTGTTTGCTTGTTTTTACAGTATTAAGTACTCTCCACTAAAAGTTAACAAATAATATGCTGGTTACAACATCACAGTCTGATATTTTTTCATACCAACTAACTTCTACATGAATCTACAAATTTTGTATTAGTATTATTAAAGGATATCTTTATAGGCAATATTAGTGTACAGTAGGCAGCCAGAAGCCACAGGCTATGATCCAATTAACCCTTTATCTTCATTATTATAATAATCATCAAATATTTATTGACTATCCCATTGTGCATATCACAAAGGAATAAAAATTCAGGTCGAGGTAGATTACTGCATAGGTAATTAGTCTCTTCTCTACTTCCCCACATTTGAAGTAGGAACTGTATATTTCCTATTTTCTTTTTCTTCACATCTCAGAAGTTCTTATTTAACTCCTTGTTGACTTTTAAAAGTTCCTCCTATTCAATTGTGAACTTTCCCAAGATCACCATTGAGCATTTTGAATCTAACTATTAGTCTAATTGGGCTGAAAGATACCAACAGTAAACTCAGATTGGAAAAAGAAATTATATTGCTCCATGAGGAATTATATAAAAGAGCCATCTCTACCCCAACACATGAAATGCTGTGGGTCTAAGGTGGACTATGATCATTTTGTGGAACTTAAATGAGCGTGTTGGGTTTGCCCCACCCCAACCCAAAGATGTAAGAATATTTCTGTTATACTTGGAATGCTAGCCAAAGTGGGGAATGTAAGGACAGAATGCAATTTTTTGGTTACCAGAGAGAAGTTAACAGAGGAAAAAGGAAAAATGACTTGTCACAGAATTTGCTGCTGTTTTTTTCCTTTATATTTCTAGTAGTATCTATTCATGATCAAACAGAAACAGAAATAAATACCTTAGACTGCCATCTTGTGTGGGAACTAAAAGGACTAGGCATTGAAGTAAATACTGAGAATGTTATGGCTATTTATTTATGGCCAATTAACCTGCTTAATATTTTCAGTCTCTGTGATTCTCAAGATGTCCATTCCCTTCTCCCATTTTGTTCTCTGAATTGTGCACAGTGTTTTTTTCTCAAGCATAGTCAGGTTATTCTTTTCGTTATCTAACTAGTAGTAAGAGGCTTTTTAAATTTTCATCTTCAAATGGAATTCCAGTTCAATTTTAGCCTATTATCCCTCATTCTGGAATATGCTCCAACCGTGAAACATGGAATTTCTATCCAATTTTACAGGATTCTAATTATCCAATTCTGTTTTGTAAAATTTTCTTGCTAATCTTATTTGTCTAGTAAATATCAGGAGTTATTTTTTCTGTGACAATGCTGGTTTTTTTTTGCTTCTGGTTTTGAGTCTGGATTTTTATCCTTTCTCTTTGCCTGTTCATGGTAGACACACACACTTTTCCATATTTATGTGTGTGTGTCAGGGGGCGGAGTATGTATAGGCATGTGTGGATCTCTGTCATTTTTTAAGACAAAGCCTCTCCTCCCCAAGCTCCCTCTACCCTCATCAAGACTCTGAGAGGCTGAAGTTGCTGCCAAGGGGCCCTTCCATGAGAGCACTCAGTTTGCCATGGAAAAGTTTGCTAAGGTTTCATTCAACCTCCTGGTCTCCATAGCAAATAATATTGCCATTGTTCCTCCAAGAAGGAGCAGCCTGCATTCAGGTTTCCATCTTTCCCATGTTATGGCAAAACCAGCAGAGAAACTATCCCAGCCAAAGGAGCAGAATAAAATTTACAAGCAGTTGCATGGGCAAAGGAGCCAACTGCACACACAGTGCTTGCTATTTAATTCAGAACAAAATCATACCTGTTCTTACAGTCATATGACAAATCATCCCTTCCGGATGCATTCGCAAGTGCCTGCAGAGGTGAGGCATGGATTTTCCCTAGAACTACAGACGGGTAAAGTAGTGCCAAGAAAGGAGCATAGGGTTATTCTAAGTAAGAAGACCTGAGTTTGAGGAGGGATAGCCAGCGGAAACCAAGTTTATTGAACCATGTTTTACATCATGTAATTACAAAACACTCCAAAAGCATCCTTCCCTTTCACTGACCAGGGTAAATAACTCTGGGGTGATTCTCCATATCCAGGAAGCCAGTGTGCACACACGCCACAAAACAGACCGGTTGGCTGTAGTCCTCTGTGATCCTCTGAGGGACTCAGTAAACGGTGAGGCTGCTTAAAGCCAAGAAGGGGAGAGCGAAGTAACACTCTCACTGCCCGTGAGAGAGTGTGTATGATCTTTTTTTTTTTTTTAAGGTGCATTGGATTGTTTTCATGACCCACACAATTTCCTAGGCTTCTCTTAACTGTGGTGCAGCTGAGAGAAGAAAACATTCACATCTAGATGGGGTCAGAGGACTGGGTGACTGTGGGAATCTAAATCCACAGCCGTTTCTCTGACCAGGCTTTGACATCGTTCTGGCCCCTGAGCGCTCGGCCCTGGTCAGGCCAGGGGAGCCCTTAGCTGCCCTGTGCGCTCTGTCATGGGGGTGGGGGGGTCCTGTTCTTGCTGTAAGAATGATTTTACTGTTTGAGAGGGTGGTGGCCTGTTTGGTCTTCTTAGGAAAGGTGTCATTCTGCTCAATTTAACCTTTGAAGGTTATTCAACCCTATTTTGTAACAGAGATTGGGTCCTATACATAAATGTAAAGATTCAGAAGTCTCAAGTGGGTGGTATTATTAGCATTCTTGTTTTTATTGTTACAATTCTTGATTATGTATTATTTTGTGTTATCTCTTGGCAGATCATATTATGTTGGTAACTCTATTATTTTTATTTAACTTCTTACAGTTTAACATCTGATTTCTCCATACAAGGTATAAACTTTTCAAGGGCAAGAAGAGAAGGGATTCTAGGAGCTGTACAGTTGCCTACTCTTTCTCTTCCTCACCCATTCCATTTCACAGATGAAAAACATGACTCGCCCTCATCAGATAGCTACTTGGTAGCAGACAGAACTAAGGCCTGGATCTTAATTTTAATCTCACTGTCCTCTGCAACTCTCTCTCTCTAGTTCCTTCATGTACAAAATGACTGTGTAATTAAGTGCTTAATTGCGTGGGTTTCCTGATGTGGAGATTCAGACTGGGATTACTGAGGGTGTAGATTAGTCTTGGGGAGTCCTGGAGGAGGAGGAGGTGGGGCTTCATCTGGGCCCTGCATAATTTAATAGGCATTTGCAAGGAGGGAGCGACAAGTCCACTTTACCCGTCTTCAGTGTAGAGCAAGATCAATGAACTAATGTCGGGAGACCTGCCTTCACCGTGAGATGAGGGCACACCTTCTGTAAGTTCCCTCTGAGTCCGTGAGACAGAGTCTATGGAGATAGACTGTATCAAACTGTTTGCCTGGTAGGACAGTTTGTCATTAGAGTCTCTTTTGTGCTGAATTCAACTAAAAGAAAGAATTGTTGTGATTCCTGAGTTGGCCTGTACATTTATTTTTAAATGGGGAACATAGCATCCACTCTCAAGTCTACTCTCCAAAGCGTTTATATCCTGAACCTATGTGTACACACACTTTTTCTTTCCCCTCCCCCAGCACACTCCAGGATAATAAAAATCAGAAAGGTCTGACAAAGGGAGAGAGCTCTCAGGACATGCTCCTCCATAAGAGTTTTGCAATTTCCAGCGCGAGCTGGAGCAGTGCGATGTGGTGTGTGGTTGGAAAAGCAGTTTGTTCTCTGCTAATGACAGCTGTGGATTCTGAAATGAAGCACAGCAGGTGGGGACAGCAGTACTCAATTTTCAAAATCTGGGCCCTAAAACGTGTTTGCTTAAACCTTGTCTCCACCGCCCTTTGGGGGCCTCCACATTCATCAAAACCAGACCCCAGGAAAGGAATTCAAGGCTTCTATTTCTCACCAGCGCTTTCACAATCGCCACTATGATTCAGAGGTTGTCTGGAAAGTTCAGTAGCCAAAGGTTTCCTCCTTCTCCCCAGAGAGATAAATTAAATCACTTTCAGTTCCCCAGGGGGAAAAAAATCTGGCTTTGCCCAGGTATCAACAACTTTGAAAAGGACGTGCAATTCCTCATAACCGTAACTAACAGCATTATGTCATTCATTTTCTTGAAATAATACATGGGTAAGGTGTTAATGCTTTTGTCTGTTTCTAAAAGCCCTGAATGAGAAAAGTAAAAGTTTGCGTTTTTGCATGTTGGAAGATTTTAAGCTTTTCAGGTTTAGTGCATATTACACTAAATTCTTCTGTTGGCTCTTTATATAGCCTGTGCCTACTGGAAAGCTACCACCTGCCCACTGGAAGGTGAACATGGATGCATGATGGTTTGTTAAGAGTATTAGTAAGGTATTTAGAAAATTGTAAGGCAAAATGTGCCCCCTCAGGCAGTTGATTGATGGTTGATGTGTTGTTCTTTACCAACATGTGAAATAGTCTGTTTTTTCTTTTATGTTTTTCACCGGTCACTGAGGCTTAGGTAGAGGTGGTTAATGAGCTTTAAGTTCTTACCGGAGCACTTGCTTAGCTGGGTACCGCCAGTAATTTTGAGGGGTTCTGTGTTTAGTTTTTAAGTTGGTGCTGACTGGATGATTTACCAGAAACTCCCAGTTTTATAGTTCCTTTATATTGTGAGTGTTATTTTTCTTCAAGAAGAAAGTTTTCTGCACAAGATTCATGTCCCCTGAGTGGGGAAACATCCCCTGAGAGTAAGCTCTCCCAAGGGGGATGCAGATGGCTCAGTTATGAATTCTACAGACTTCACAAAGAAGCATCAGAGTCTTCAAATCCAAATGCATTATCTTTCCATGTAATTCAGTCACCTGTTATTTTATGGCTCTGTTTGATTTGATTAAAACCTCAGCAACCAAATCATTTATATTGTAAATTATACAACTTCCTATTTTTATTTCCATCACTTTTGATCCCTTTCGGCAGGATTCACTGGATAATTCAATTACAAGCTGTTTTAGAAAAATTGCAATTTAATCAATGAAGAAAAGGCCAAATTTCTAAATAAGATCAAAGGGCATACAACACCACAAAACAACTATCTCTGTTTCAAAAGGTGTGTTTGGTGACATTTTTGGCGTTATTTGAGTGTGCTGTTGCAGCATGTGGATTAGAAAGATGATAGCCACCAGGACCTGGTGCATTAAAAATGTGTGATGGATAAAGACTTGATTAAAATGAACAGAGTCCTGCTCACTGGTAGGCAGTGAGCTCTGCCAAGAAGGCTGGGGGAAATAAATGAAGGTCCCAAGGAAGGGACAAAGGGATTGAAGTGTGCTTTGGTAGCAAGACCACTTATACTTGTATAAAGTGAATTAATTTTTTTCTATGGGATTTTACTATGATAGCACACATTTTTGCTTTTGCGATGCTCTACTTCAGTGCTTTCCAAACTTTAGCATGTGTAGGAATCACCTGGAGGGCTTGGTAAAATTCAACTGCTGGGTCTCACTCTGAGGAATTCTGATTCCTTTAGGTCTGGGATGTAGCTGGTCAAACTTTCAGTTTGTGTGATGCCGCCGGCCGCCTCAGCATGGGTTGAGTTCTGTGCAGGAACTAATTTTGAACAGGCCTCCCACTTTTTTATTAGCTTACTTCATTACGGCTGTGACAGAAAGAATGCCTCTGCAGTAAGTGAACAACACAAGCTTAGAGAAAAAATGAGCTGGATTTTGTTTTAGTCTTCTTTCCTATGTTAATTTGTGTTTGTTTATAGCATTTTTAATACCATACTCATTTTTAATCTTGGATCTGAGTTAGCTGGCTCAATGAGTATGTAAATACTTTTTCACAAATGTGTAGAGCATCTTTCTTTCCCAGCGAGGTCAGTATAGTCTGTGACATGGCATGTTGTTTTCCTGCCAACGCACAGAGGTGAAGAAATCCATTCAATACCCGAGAAAAGTTTTGCAGGACTCTACAATGTTCCCTGTTTTGATCTGAAACAAGATGAAGCTGACATTAGTCATGTATTTTACTTTAGACAGCTACTTCCAGATTTGTCGGATCAAAATATCTTATAAATGACTCAAATGTTATAACAAATGGTTCAAACCTCATGGCATTTGTGGAAAGCAATTTAATGGGGTCCCTGAGCAGCTACAGGATAAAGAAATTTGAGTTATGAACTCTAGCAGCATTTTGATGTGGGGTTTGCATTCTGGTCTGTCTCTGTGTGTACTAAGCATTTCTGTCTTTGCAGAACTACTGGCTTCTTCCGTGGCAAGGTCAGAAACAAACGTGCCTGCATTTTCTGCAGCATCTGTGGCTAGGAATTTATTTCCCATACATATGGAACTATCTGTAGATATTTAGATATTCTTATAGAATTATAAAAATGCCCCCAACCTTAAAGAATGACTAATTTGATTCCTTATTTTACAGATGAGAGGAAAAAAAATCCAGTCCAGTGATTTTTATATGACTATATATTTTTTAAATGCTATTGCTAATTTCAGAAGGTTTTAAAAATTAATTTCAAGGAAGTTTCTTACGAAAAGGAAGCTTACTGGTAACTCCCAGTGCAGGGCGTTTATGCTCTTTATCCAGCACAAAGAAGTTTTAACTTGAATTCCATGAGTGGAAAACCAGTGTCCTTAACACAACTGTTTATGTCTTTGGTTGGTGGTAGAGCTTTCATTAGGGCCTATTCACCCATTGGCAGAAGGGTTGTAGGGCATCCAGCCACGTACGCCTAGACTAGATAATACTAGTCATCAGGTTTAACATGAAATTGATAAATATTTTCTTCATTCCAATACTCATGAGGTAAGGTCATGGGACAATGGATTGTTTAAATTCTAGTGAGCACATAGTGAACACTCCACACAGAGCTATCTGCAGTACCCTGCTTGCTAACAAATGGGAACTCTATTATAAGGTGCTCAGAGTAACAGCGCCATAATAATAAAAGCAACTATTTATTAAGTATTTATGTGCCAGGCACTGTGCTAAGCACCTTGCATGATTTGTTCTCTATTAATTGTCACAACTGCCCTGTGAGTACAGTAGGCATTGGTTCCATAATTATATAATATTATTAGTAAGTACTGTTATTATCTCCATTGTGCAAATACAGAACTGCAGCTTAAGAAGGTCAAGTAACTCACCCAAGTTCACACAGCTAAGAAGTGGTAAAGCCAGGATTAAAAACCAGGTCTTTCCATCATTCCAATCTATCCTATTTCCATTAAATTCTGCTGCCTTCCAAGGAAATAGGAAGGATTATGTTCTTATGAATGAAGAGTTGAGTACAAATTTAAGCTGAATGGGCAAGCGGTTTCTTTCCTTCTTGGTTCCTAGGATTTGCTGCAGGGTTGTCTGGTGGAAAAATCTCACACTCTAGATTTTTAAGGGACTTGTTAAGAAAAGTCACTTTCTTTTTACTAGCCACAAAGATTGTATTTTTTTCATAGGGGTAAAAAAGAAGGATTGGGAGGGGTGAAGTGGTTAGAACGAGTTGGAGAAGTCTTGCATGCCCAGGCTTGATAAAAAGCATGCACCTCAGGCCTAAGAGTAATTGTTTAAGAATTCTTCATCCTAATAAATTCATATCCACAGGGGGCCAGTTTGAGATATGATTAGGTCACAAGTGAAATGAGTTTGGTGGTCTCAGCATAATCCCCATTGGACATTAGTTCACTCACACAATTGCAGTACAGTTTTGTCCATGTCTGCAGTATTGTCTGCTTCTACTCAGGAAATGCTCAGAATTGAATTAACAAGGGGCTCTGGGTCAGCAGGAAGGTGTGCAGAGGCAACCTACGGTGTAAGGAATAGTGCCTTGTCAACGGAGCTGCACGTAGTCTGGGCTGCTTGTCCCTCACCTCTTTGTCTCTAAATCCAACCTCTTGTCCCTCTCAAGTAGATAAACAGTGTGTACTGTAAGTTTCCAGACTCTCAGCCAAGTGGGGTTATCTGAGTAATAAATAAGGGCCATGTCAGTTGTACCTGCTTCACAATTAGACTGATTGGATATGTAACCCTTACTGAGACTAGTTTAATGCCCAGATTGGTTACATTGCTTCCCTGGGTGAATATTCTTCTCTTAAAAAGGCATAAGTAAATTGATTAGGAAGCAGAATCTCCTGAGAAGTTAAAAATAATTTAATCTTATCTAATCTCATCAAGAAAGTTCCACAAAATTTAACAAATTAAATTTAAAATTATAACATGAAATAAAGAAATTGTATCACAAAATAAAGCTCTGTCAAATAATTAAAATATCTTATTGTACTTTATTCTAAACATTTGCCAGTCTATCATAAGAACCTTTAAGATTGAACTGACATACCTGTGATTATATAATTATATGATTATTATAAACTACTGGATAAATTACCCATTAAAGTCATTTTTAATCCAATTAAAATCATGACAGTTCTAGTTGACTCAATTCAGTCTCCTAAATCATCTGTAGGAAATACTGTGGAATATATTAAATGCCCAACAGTTAATATCCTTTTGCACAATATTTTAGAATCATAGATGTTTAGGGATAAAAGGGACTTCCTATTTAGTCTAATTTTATTTTATAAAGAGGAAATTGAGGTGCAAACATCATGACTTTCCCAAGATTATGCAGCTCATCAGTGACAAAGATCTAGGTCTCTTCATTTTTAGTTTAGTTCTGGTTCCATAAAGCACGTTATTTTTGTATTTTTTCAGCTGTAATGTGTGTGTGTATGTGTGTGGGTGTGTGCACACACAAACACACAGGATAGAGACTGCCATGCCCACTTCACAGCCCTAAGTTATGTCCAGTATATGGAATGATAATGAATCAAAGTGACATTATTACAAGGGCTATTTTGAATGGGCAGATTTACATATATACATTATTTATACACATACACACACACACACACACAAATAAAATCGTTCCCAGACCTTGATACTAAATACCATTAATAAAACCCTTTTTTCTTTTAAGACACAGTCTCGCTCTGTTGCCCAGGCTGGAGGGCAGTGGCACGTTCATAGCTCATTGTAACCTCTAACTCCTGGACTCAAGTGATCCTCCTGCCTCAGCCTCCCGAGCAGCTGGGACTACAGGCATGCCCTACCATGCCTGGCTAATTTTTCTGTTTTTTGTAGAGTCAAGATCTTGCTCTTGCTCAGGCTGGTCTTGAACTCCTGGCCTAAAGCAATCTTCCCACCCTGCCCTCCGCAAGTGCTGGGATTACAGGTGTGAGCCACCACCCCCAGCCCTAATGCTTTTTAACGGTAGTTATTTAAGAGACTTCTGTTAGACCAGGGGTCTGTAACCTACAACTCCCAAAGGCCAGATCTGGCCTGTGGCCTACTTTTGCAAATAAAGTTTTATTGGAATGCAGCCACACCCATTTGTTTAAGTACTGGTTATGCCACTTTCATGCTACAATAGCAGAGTAGTTGGACAGACCAAATAACTTGCAAAGCCTAAAATATTTACAGAAAAGTTTGTTTTGGACAACTTTGCATTAGATAATTCTTCCAACTCAAGGAAAATATATTTTTTGCTTTACTTTCTTGTTCTTAACTACTCAACTGTACTGGACAAGATTACTTATAAGCTCATCTTCTAGAAACTTTCCTAGGATTTATTACTTTTTATGACTTGTCCCTCTTAATACCTTTACCATCCCTTTTTCTCTTTCTGCTTTTAAACGACTTTGTACTTTATTCACATGTCCCACAAGATTGGTATAGCACATTAAGTAAGCTATTGTTTAGTAACTGACATGGATACATTACTGTGTGCTACATACAAACAAAGTTGAACAATAATATTAGCTAATCTTTATTTAACATTTTCTATGAGGCATGACAGAACACACCCACCCAACACACACATATGCACTCTTAACCTTCATGGGATCTCTGCTAAGTTTACTAAGTAGGTATTTATCAAGCGCATATTACGGATGAGGAAATGGGTCAGGTACCCTTAAGGTTACACAGCTAATCATGACAGTCAGTAGCAAAGCTACAATTTGACACAAGTCTTTCATCTCCAGAGCCCATGGGTTTAGCTTTCCTCTAGTACTAAACTTAAGATTGTAAAGTGAGATAGATAGTGAGAGAATTAGAAAAATCTTCCAGTTATATACTCCTCCTGTCCTTTCAAAGAGGGGTTCAAAGGAGGCTTTTAGGTTTAAAAAGCAGAGAAGCATTCTTTACTTGGTCTGTTTTTATTCTTCCACCACTTGCTGAAGACAAGGTCTCCTGTCTCCTCCGCATCTTCACAATGAAACTACCTACTAGCGAACAGATAATAGCTACTTGATTCTTCCCCCAGTGGAGAGAAAATATAACTGAGTATAGAGAGTGAAGGCCCAGAGTCCAACTATCTGGATTCAGATCCCAGCTCTACCATTTAATAGCTACATGCCCTTGGGCGAGTTGTGTAACCTCTATGAGCCTCTGTTCTATATGCTTCAAATGGGGCTAATGGTAATAAACACCTCATAAAGCCATTGTGCTTATCAAATCTGTATATATGTGAAGCTCTTAGAAGGGATCTTGGCACATGGTAAGCATGGAATAATATTAGTTAAAAATTTTGATGGTGGTTGTGATGATGATGATTAAAGTAAGAATTCTCTCAAAGGATTGCTATAGAATCTTACTCATTTCCCTGCCCTGCCTAGCCTCTGAGGCTTCATCAGCATAGGGAGTGCATAGGTCAAGTGGTAAACGGCTGGGGAAAAAAAATGTCTCCATTTTCTAAGCTCACCCTTCTGCATATCTAGGTCTTGGTCTCCCAGCATGGAATTAGTTTACCATCTACCAAGGCAGAAAAACTGGCTGTATTAAACAGAAAGGAGATAGCAAATAAATATTAAATAATTCTGACATTGTTGATGGAAGAAATGCTGTGGTTTCTTAGATGAGGTATTCATTATTGATTTCCTGTGTTCACCAAAACCCCCCAGTAGTTTGGGGAGAGTAAACACAAACACACTAGTGTTCATGATACTGGCCAAATTCTAAATCATGGAATTACAGTTTGTTTATCCTAATTGCATTTCCAGTGGGTTCTTCTCTACTTGTCCTAAAGTGGAAGTCTTCAACCTCTGGCAAACAGGCTCAGTTCAATTCTTCAGAGATTCGCTGAAGTCTACTTTTGGTTCATCAAAAGACTGTTGAAGTGACAGTCATGATGTATATTATATTTGCATGGTACTTTACAGTTTACAACTTGGCTTTCATGTGAATTATGTCATTAGACCTTTGCAACATCCTAGAGTCATGGAATCTCAGAGCTTCAGGGAGTTGCCTGCCAATATAGTAGTTGAGCCGAAGGTGGAGGGAGTTTCCCATGGTCATCTTGCTGTTTTATGCTTCAGGTCCTTTGCTTATACAGTTCCTTCTCCCATAACCATAAAGTTTCTCCTCTAAAGTTCAGCTCAGACATTATTTCATTTAGGAAGAGTTGTCTGACAGCCTTTTGGTCCTGCCCTGTTAGCTCATTATTCCTTCTTTGTGTTTTCATCATGCTCCATGGCACTTAAGACTCAAGTCTCTTAGCACATTTACTATATTAAATCACCATTATACATTTATGTATTTGCCTGTCTAGCTCCCACTCCCAGGCTTTGCTGTGAGTACCTGTTTACACAGAGAAGCTGCTTACTTTCCATTGACCTTTTCATTTCCAACAAATAGCACAGCACTGAGCATGTAATAGGTGCTCAGTAAATGTGTAATGTATGGAGCAAATCTGAACCCCAAATTCTGGGTCCTCCCCAGCACACTACTCCCTGCACCAATATAGGTGCCCTCCTGCCAGCCCCAGGCAGCTGTTAAATACCCACCACATGCCAGAGACTGTCAGGTGGAACCAGATGAAACAATTTCTAACTAATGGCAAAAGATGATATCACTCAGGGAGTAATAAATGAAATGGCTGAAGAATGCTCTCATGATATGATATATCACGTCCCAATTAAGCTCACTGTATATTCAGTACAAGCATGCTGAGAGGATGCAGGCAGCACAGTCAGCCAGGGAGCCTTGCTGAGATGGGAGGTTCTCAGCTGTGTTGCTCATAGGTTGATGCAGAGGTGCTGGAGGTAAGCAATCTGAGGAAAGGCAAATCATGGTGGGAGTGGTGCAGGGACAGGATTCAGTCCCTCTAGCTGGATGACGAGGATAGGGAGGGTTTTCAGTTTCAGGGTGCATAATTGAATCTGATATTAGAATTGGAAGTGCTTGTGTAAGTGTGCATCAAGATAACCCTTGAGCCTGACCTACCCTCACTGGTCCTTTGAGATCAGCCAAGGGTTCCAAGTCCAAGAGTGAAAAGCAAAGAGAGCTGTGTGCTCTATTGCAGTGCCCCGGCCCTCTGCAATAGATCTGTTGTCTCTTTCCAATCACACCACATATATAGATGTCAGGAATTTTTTATGCGTCACCGTGCCTTTGCTAAAAACAAAATTTCGTGGACATGGAGTACACTTTCCTCCCTCCACCCTTGTTATCTCTCTAGCTAACTCCTGCATGTTTGTGAGGACTCAAGTCAAATCTCTGACCAGCCTCACCCCACTAGAGTTGGGGGGCCCCTCTTTAGTCTTCCCATCATGCTTCCTCCTTCTTGGAACAGCCAGTTATGGATTGAACAGTGGTCTGTCTCCTCAGCCATAGTGGCTCACCAGGATACGAGCTATATTCTGGTCTTGTTTGTTATTTTGAGGGTGCAGCCAATAGTAGTTGGTAAACAATTTTTGAATAAGTCAGGGAATGAATGAGTGAGTGAACGAATCCTTTACACCCTCTTGGTCTCAACTTGGTAGACCTTCTGATTTCCTACCTGTAACCACTCTTGTACCCCTTTGTCATACACAACCCTCTACGCAAGTACCATTGACCACAGAAAAAAGAATTTAAAGAACTGAATTTAAGACTCTCACAAGCTGCAATGTCTAGTTATTCAGCTCTCTTAGCTCAGATTTACCAGTTTAAACAGTCTCAGTGGTGTCCTTTGATTTTACCGTCCTTTTGTGCTAGTTTCCCTTTTGATCCTTCTCATCAGACTTCTCAACCTCAGTGATCAGTCTGCCGTCTGAGAACTCCCCCGCCTTCTCTAAGCTTTTTTGTTTGGTCTTTTCCTTCTCTTCTATCCCCCAGCTCCTGCTCTACTTCCTTCCTGATTTTCCTGAATCTCTGCTGTGCTTATGCTCTCATTGCCACCTCCCTTCCAGAGTCTGGAAGTAATTCCAAGTCCTGCCGTCTTCCCCAGACTCCACTTGTCTCGGTAGAACAAGAGGTGGAGCTAGCATGGGATTTGAGTCAGAACCATCTGGATACCAATTCAGGCCTTGCCATTTATTATTTATATAACATGGAACAACTAAATTCCCCAAACCTCGGTTTGCACATGTGTAAAATGGAAATAACAGTACAAATACATGCCTTGTAAAGTTGTTGACAGATTGAGATAGAAGATACTTGAAATGTAAGCACCTGGAAAGTTGATTGAGATAGTCCCTTATCACATTTTCCTCACAAATATAATATGCATTTGTGTTCCTAGTCATTCCATTTAGCAGACAGTACATTTTAAAATAATGAACACTCACATTTGTATTTGAATCTAGATAATGCCCAAGTTCCTCCACTCAGTGACTCAGAGTACCTCTACTGAGCTTAACAGTTACCTCCTCGGGATGTCTGCTGCAGAGGGAGTGGCCAGTCTCCCCTCCAGCTCGGGGTTTCAGCACAGCTTGGTCATGCCCAGATGGTGGTGTGGAAGTGGCGGGCCCCAGTCAGATCTGAGGCCTCACCCATAGCCTGTTGTCTCTGCTCCCGGCATCTTTCCCCTACTTCTGGTTCAGTTCGTCGTTGGACTGATCGCTGAACCCAGAGGGCTTCTGGTGTCATTGCTTTATTCCATCTTCAGCTTGCAGACGATTTGAAGGAGGTTGGGTCAGGGTTAAAACTCTGAGCTACCACTACAGTAAAAAGGTCACTTACTCTTGCCCTCAAGAACGAGTGAGTGTTTCTCTGGGTTTTATAGTTTCTGTGCCTCAGAGGGGGCTACATTTCAGCAGTGGATAAGGTGACCCTTTTGTATTGCTTATGCCAAGAAAGCGCCCTGAGATGAAATGTGGTCTGTTAATCTCAGATGTTGTGTGTGCCTCTTTACTGTCTGAGTCTGGCTGCTTTGTTTAATCTGCTGAGGGAGGTTTGTTTTGTTTTTTAAAATCTTTGAAGAAATAAGAATACCACATTTACTGTGATTTATCTGTGGGAAGAAAAAAAGTGAGAGTGGAAATGTTTATCCTTTAGAGATTTGTGTAAAGTTCTGTCAAGACGATGTCGTCGAGAATGAAATGGGCAGGAGAGATGAGGAGCGATAAGTGCCGTTTTGAGTTTGCGAATTGAATCAAATTTCAATTATGACAACAGTTAAACACAGTGATTTTTCTGCATTTTTCAGGAATAAAAGCAACACAATAATTTCTTTTGCAGCGCCCAGTAATCTCTAATAATTTATCCATTTTCACTTAATGCCTCTAAAATGGGTAAGGAGAGTTATCCACAGCCTGCAACGTGTAATAAAACGGTCAGTGTCCACGCAGCTATGGAGTGGGAGGCAGGGCGGCCCCGCTGTGCGGGAGCGGGGCTGGTACTGCACGCATTAATCAATAAGCAAACGCTGAACGCTGCTAGATAGTCATTTACCCTTGACAAAACAAGCAATGATAATTGGATGATAATGTGGTAATTTACCTTTATACATTTTACCCTTGTTGGATTTTTAGAGGTTATTGTTGTATCTGATAAATTTTAGGGTAGAATTCCAGCTTTTCCCAGTGCAAGACCAATAGTGTCTGAAGCTTCCACATTTTGCTGCTTTTTTTCTTCAAATAACAGGATCTTATGAATTAGCACTTTCATTATTTTTGTTTCTAGTAAGTCAGACTATAGTCTTCAAGGTGCTTTTCTATTCTAGGGAGATCTGCGGGGCACTTAACCTACATTAGACCTAGGAGGTATGAGGGTTCTTCAGAAGACAAAGAATTTCTAGATACTTTCCTTGAGGATGTGTCAAGGGCAATACAGACAAAAGACTGATGTCTCCTTTAACAGCTTGATAAGTATCTCAGGATATTCTGCAGGAATCAGTTCTGTTTCTACAAAGTACTGTATTCCCATTCAGCATGATATGGCTGAATATGTGTGTGCTACATGTGACAATGGTGAAGACTTATCTTTGCCCTGAGGGCTGAGTGCTGTAACACTGCTCCAGTGATAGTCTTGATAGAAGTGGTGATTTGGAGAGATGATCTGCTTTAAAAAGGTTGGGGGGGGCACATTAGAGATGTGTAAGAATTAAAAATGGGACTCTCTGTTTATCTGGATTTTATTTTATAAGTTCCAAAGGCATTTCTATTCTCGGCATCAAAATCCCTTGTAAAAGTAAAGTAAATCATACTTGTATTGACCATTTTTTTCATGTTGTTCTATTGAGACATCTTCCCAACTGAGTTTCTTATTGAATTGTATTTCTATAAGGGTATTGTAGGTTAGCAGCACATTTTTATGGTACACAAAAGATGTGCCTTCTGAATTTCCAATGCCTTGCATATTGTTCCCCACAGAAGAAACATCTCGGAAATGCTAAATAAATCAAAACAGAAACATTTGGCTCTTGACTTGCTGCTGGTGTTTTTTTTTTTTTTTCCTCTCAGTTTACATTGGCTGGAATATCCATTATGATCCATCTTACCTATTTGATTAATTTGTAATAAATTCGGCCCTTTGGAAGTCTCTTGCTACATTTCTAGACCAGTTACTCTTGTGGAAGGTTTATTTAATATGTGTCTCTGTGTACCTATATGAATGAAAATTTAATATGGTTTAGAAGCCTTTAAAAACACACACGCACATAGTGTTTGCTCTGAATTAAGTGCTTACATTTGGCACAGGCTTGTGGTAAAAAATCCATACGCATATAGGCAGACAAAATTGTTTAGGGGACAGTTTCTTCAGAAATTGATGTGATACGTGGTATCATTGCAGGGGATGAAATATCATATTTCAGATGATCAGTAAATGTAATTATAAATACTGGATTGGAATCTTTATTTCTTTTTTAAAAAAATTTCTTCTCCTGATGGCCTGTGTTTATTTGAAGTGCCATAGCCACATTTCAGGGTTCACCTTCAATTTGATGCAGTGATGTAGTTGGATCCCTGTGGGTGAGAAATGTTCCTGTCCAAATAACTGTAGCAGCATAGCAGGAATATTTTGAGACCACCTTCTCTGTATTACAGCAAGATAATAAAAGCGCCTCTACCCTTAACCATCACATGTACTGAGGAGGGCATAACGAATTCATCTTCTGATCTTGGGAATAAGATCAAGGTAGGGAAAAGGACCCCCATTTTTCATACAAAGACCTCTGAATCTAGAAAAGCATATTTAAAAAAATGTGTTGTCTTTTACAGCAAAACCAATCAGGGAAAAAGAGCATTAGCCATTTTTATGGTCTATATCCCACCCTATCCCTTTGCTTATATGTGTTGCCACCATGTGTGTTAAGAAAGCCAAGGAAAATGATTTTCTCACACATACGCTTTGTACTTGCTGAGATAAACAATGAATGGATGGTGCTTGCTGCATGGGGAAAATGAAAGAGAGGTTAATTGGTACATACTGTCTTATTCCTTATCTGAATGTTTTATATCCATATATAATGTGGAATATGTAATACTTACGTTTACTAATTATGTCTGATGTGTTTTTCTTAACTTTGCCACTTTCTTGGAATGTCCTTACAGACGTGAGCTGTGTGACAACTTAATTCCACCCACATTCTTAGCCACACACTCTTCTCAGCATGATAGTTAGACAAAGACCCTACCCTCAAAGGAGTTATAATCCAATAGAAGAGATAAGACACATACAACAATAAGTAAGTTAAGGCAGACTAAAGTACATTTGGTATAGATACTATGTTGTCGTGAGTCGGAGGAGGAAGAAGGTTCCTATTCAAGTTCAGAAATGCTTTAGGAAGAGAACTAGATGAACTGGTGTGATTATGATAGTCATAGTAGGAGAGGAAGATTAAGGAGAAAACAGCATGATTTGAGTAATAGGGACCAAAAGTCTTGGGGATAGTTATGGAAAATAGAGAGTAGTTCAGTTTGTATCTGGTATCATATTACTGGAGAGAAAGGATATTATGGAGGCCCTCACATGCCAGACTAATGGATGCTATTGTGGTCCCACAAAGCAGATCCTAGTGCTAGGCATATAATGGCCAATAATAACTATAACTATTTTTAATCAAATACCTACTCTGATTCCGGTGGAATATGGGGGCTTTATTTAGGTTCTCTTCTCATGTTTGCTTCTTCTTACCCATTATGTCTTAGCTTAAAGGTGACCTCCTCAGAAAGACGGACCTGATCGTACCACTGAAGGTTCTGCCCTAAGTGCCCCTCACTGTCTACCACTGCACACTATTCCCTTCCTTCGTAACACTTAACATAAGTTTTCATTGCATATGTATTTATCTGTAAATGGATTATTTTATCTCTTCCTGGTAAACTGCCAGCTTCCTGAGGGCTGGAACTTAGATCTGTTTTGTTCACCAGCCTATCCTAGCTCCTTCAAAAAGTAAAGGACCTGTATACTGGAGACACCCAAAAATTTGTTAAATGGTAATATTCACAACAGCCTGATGAAGTAGATACCATTTATTTTATTTTACTTATTTATTTTAGTGACAGAGTCATGCTCTGTCACCCTGGCTGGAGTGCAGTGGTGTGATCATAGCTCACTGCAGCCTTGAACTCCTAGGCTCAAGCTGTCCTCCCACCTTGGCCTCCTGAGTAGCTGGGACTCCAGGCATGTGCCACATCACCTGACTAATTTTTTTCTATTTTTTGTAAAAACAGGGCCTTGCAGTGTTGCCCGGGCTGGTTTTAAACTCTTGGCCTCAAGCTATCCTCCTGCCTCAGCCTCCTGAGTAGCTAAGACTATAGGCACACACCACTGGGCCTGGCTTATTATCTTCATTTCTTCAAAAGAAGAGATTGGCATTCAAAGAATTACTTGCCTCGATTAATCATTAATCGGCAGAACCTTGATTCAAACTTAGTCTACATGACTTCAAAGCTTATGGTTCTGTCCTTGCTATACCATGATCCTCTTTTAACAGAAAGATGAAATCTGTATTAGTTTGCTAGGGCTGGCATGACAAAGTATCACAAACTGAGTGGCTTACACAACAGAAATTTGTCGTCTTAGTTCCAGAAGCCAGAAATCTGAGATTAAGGTTTTGGCAGGGTTGGTTCCTTCTGAGGGCTGTGAGGGAGGATCTGTTCCATGCCTCTCTCCGAGCCTCTGATGCTTTGCTGGCAATCTTTGGCATTTCTTGGCTCGTGGATGCATCACCCTAATCTCTGCCTTCATTTTTACATGGCATTCTCCCAGTGTGTGTGTCTGTCTCTGTGTCCAAATTTCTCCTTTTTATAGGGACATTAGTCACATTGGATTATGGCCCAAACTAATAACCTCATCTTAACTTCATCATCTGCAACACCCCTCTTTCCAAATAAGGTCATATTCTGAGGTAATGGGGGTTATTAATTTCAAAAAGGCATAATAATTGCTTTTGCACTTGATATGCTATTCATAATGTAGGAAAAAAGTTCTGAAAAGGTGGATAAATATCCTAGTTTTGTCCTAACATTAAACTTTAAGAGTCATTCAGTCATCTTTTCTAAAAGATCATGAAGATCTCAAAGATTATTTGGTCAGAGGCTCAGAACATGGATGTTTTATGATTTTACATCTTGGCGTAGGAACAAAATTAGAAGTTACTTGGAATCATTGTGCCCTGTAATTGCTGCTTGATTACATTTGGATGAACCTGATGTTCTTGTATCCTGAGAACTTTAGGTAAAGAGTAGTTTTTTGTAAGCATTAGGAATTCTCAGACATGATGCTCCTGGAATCAGAAAGTAGAGGTTTAGTTTACTGCAATGTAGTTCTTACCAACTACAGTGTCAAAACACACTGCTAAGCTCTAGAGAAATGGTACAATTTCAGGATGATTCATTTATTTCTATGAATTTTTTTCTGTATGCTAAATCATCCAAAGAAGAATTTATACTATGTGACCTTCTGAAATCTAAGGATGGGCAGCTGTCCAGCTGTATCCAGAAGAAGAAACTTTGAGAAGCCTTCAAGTCATAGGGCACATAAGCCTGTTAATGGGGAGAGGTTGTTTCTGAAATAGCTAACCAAATTGTTGACCACTAACACATAAATATGCTTAAGTTTTGAACGTGAAATTAGAGGCAGAGTAAGAGCAGGAACCAGAAAACACCTGTTTTCTTTTTAGCTGTCAGACAAAGATAACTCATAGTAAGCAGGAGAAATGGAAGATTACAAAAGAGGAAATGGGAAAATAACCATGACAAAAAGAAATGAGAAGAGACAAAGATGAAACAGAAAGATAAGTCAGGAAACAAATAAATTAAAAGAAAAACACAAAGTGAAATGAAAAAAATAGAGAATGGAGTACTACTCAGCTATAAGAAATAACGGTGATATAGAATCCCTTTTGTTCTCCTGAAGAGAGTTGGAACCCATTCTATTAAGTGAAGTATCCCAGGAATGGAAAAATAAGCACCACATGTACTCACCCTCAAATTGGTATTAACTGATCAATACTTAAGTGCACAAACAGTAATAACATTCACTGGATGTGAGCAGATGGGTAGGGGGAGGAGGGGATAGATATATTCACACCTAATGGGTGTGGTGTGCACTGTCTGGAGGATGGACATGCCTGAAGCTCTGACTTGGGTGGGACAAGGGCAATATACATAACCTGAACATTTGTACCACCATGATATGCTGAAATAAAAAAAAATTTTAAAAATTAAAAAAAAAAAGAAAAAAATAGAGAAAAAAATCTGAAAAGATTAAATAGGATTAAAATAATCATCAAATGGTGAATGGCAAACATAGTTTGACACAATTTTCCATGTTGTTTTCTTACCAATATTCCAGCCTTAGGACTTAACAGGAGTACCTAGAATGCATTTCCTCACTCATGACCTTTCACAACTATCAGATATAAATGATTTTCTTTCACTCACTTTAGTTCAGGTGGAATTGGAGGTGCTGATGGTCTTGGGAAGGAATTATCAGTAGTAAACTCACAGTATACCAAAGTCATCTATAGAGCTCAAACAAACAAACAAAAAAAAAACCTGGGAAATTTTTCTCTTTATCTTTTCCCATAAAATATCCTTTATGTTATACAGGCTCTGCAACATTTTTTTAATAAAGGAAAAAACTGGACAGATTTTTAAATGTTGTTGAAATAGGGCATGGTTATACCTGTAGTATAGTTACAGTAGCCTGTGTAAAACACCATTTCAGTATACTGAGCTCTTTCAGGCTGATCCTGTAAAATAATGAAGGAAACCATTGGCGAATTAAACAGCTTGTTAGTCATGGGGGATCAGTGAATAGGGTTCTCCTGAGATTCAATATATGGAATGGTGACAATGAGATCAGGGGGAAAAAATCAAACTAGTGGTTAGTGAATATATATGAAGGTATCCTGCAAAAGCAATATAGGAAATAGCTTCATTTCAGAGGCTCAGTAATTTAGTACCTCTCACCTAAGGGACCCAGGGCAGAATTTAGCCTCAGCAGAGCCAGGAAAATTGTTCAGGATGAGGAGAGCAGCCAAGGCAGCGTGTCGTTAAGGCCAGGCGGCGGAAGAGTTACCCAGCCCTTCAGGCCTCATCGTGTTAATGACACAACCTAACATTCATTCATTTTTGTTAAGAAAGCAAGGTCCTTTTAGATCTTCTGTTCATCCAGTGAGTATTTAGCACCTACAAGGTAAAGACTTCAAAAGGAAGAATAGATGCCATCCTTGACCTTAGGAAGCTGACACAACCCCCATTCCTTAAATACTGATATTCAAGGTAGCAATGACTTTCTGGTTATATGCGGAGAAAGGGGAGGCTCATTGACTGCCTCCATTGGCTACCAGCTGTTAGATAAACTTCCCTCTTCCCCAGTCATGATTTTCCTCTTCTTTATCCACTCCCTGTCCTCCTTTGTATAATAGCTGGGGCAAAGACTGAGGGCATGAGCCATTTTCAGGGGTTGAATTCTAGGCACTCTCCAAATGGGCAGGATATGGAAATTAATCCCTTTCTAGCCCTGACCTGTACCCTGTAGCCACGTGCCTCAGTCACAGCAAAAGCCCACATCCAGGCTTATTGTCATTGGAAGAAATTGTTGCCCAGCACAACTATATGATTTGCGTGTTGATGCCTCAGTTCTAACAAGTTTCTGTAACAAAATAAGTCAAGGTATTATCTCTTTTTCTCAGAAATATAGTCTTTTTACTCAGAGTTATCATATGATTTCCTTTGAAGAAAGTGCCATTGCTTTCTGCATGTGAGTTTATGTGCACATACACAAATGCACGCTCACTATGAGTCACTGATAACTGGAAAGATTTGAATAAGTCTGTTGAGATAATAAATGCATGATCACATCTCATGTGAAAATCAGGATTTATGTATGAAGTAGAAAAAAAAATGGATCATTGGAATTCTGCTTTTCTGTTTATTGATTAACTGGTTTCCAAGGGATAGGTAAAGGGGATGAAGGAGAACTTGTGTGTGAATGTGGGAATTCTGTATCCTGCTCATGCAAGTATTTGGGGCTTGCTTTTGAACATGGCTGGGTTTTAAGGGACTTTCAGATGCTGCCTCCTGATCTTCCTGCTGGAGGATGACAAACATTTGAAACTGTGGCTATTTCAACAAAAACCACAAGGAAAGCAGGAATCTTCATTTAGTTCTATGTATAGGAAAGCTATGTCCTGGCCCTAAAACCTGCCGCACCTTTTTATTAGTGAATAATGTCTTATTTTCTTTGCTTTCTAAATTCTCTTCAGTAGGACTTTTTTTCCTTCAAGAAAAAAATTCCCTATTATGGGTGAGGCATTTACTCATCATACTATTCCTGCAAGGTAAGGGATTATTGTGATTATCTTTTTTTAATTTTGTAAATTTTTTTGGTTAAGAAGGAATTGAGACTTAGAGAGTTTAATGTGCCCACTCAGCTGATTTGAGCCAGATCTGCCTGACTTCAAAGCCCAAGCGTTGCTACCAAGCTACACATTCATGCAGTATTCACTTTGTGGGTTACTGCTGTGTGAGAAGCCTCATGCTATGCTCTGGGGATAACAAGGAGAATAAGACAGCACCCCTGCCTGAAGGGCGCTCACAGTCTAGTGGGAAATATGGAAACATTAATAAATAATTCTGCAGATGGTGATAAATGTAACAATAGACCATGACCAAGCACAGACATAACAGAGAGGAGGAAGTTGGAGACCTAACGCGTCTGCAAATTTGGAGGATGCTAAGTGGAAAAAGCTCCTTTTTGTAAGTAAGCCTTCTGAGAAATTCTTTATGCTTTTGTCAGCAAATATGCATCTGACCCAAGCCTCCTCCCTGTGCCCGCTCGACTAGGCTGAAAGAGAAAGTTGCATTTACTCAATGGACCAGCAAGGGAGGTGGTAGGTTACAGTGTCAGTGTGTCCTGTGACTATGTAATAAACAGCTTCCACAGACTTGAGTGGTGATTGATGTCACTGGAAAATTTATGAGGATTCTTAACTTCTAATATAGCAACAGCAACAATAGCAACTGATAATTATTGAGTGCCAAGTGCCTTACAGAGTGGTGGTCACATCATTCTCACAACAGCCTTGTGAGGGGTTCTTAAGAATCTGAGGATCAGAGCAATTAAGTAATGTTTAATTTTAGTTTTACCAATGTCATATAGCTCCACAGTCCTCATACCCTGGGCTGAGGACTGATACTGGTCCGTGCCCTGGGCTGAGGACTGATACTGGTCCGTGCCCTGTTGGGAACGGGCCACACAGCAGTAGGTGAACCATGGGCAAGCAAGTGAGGCTTCATCTGTATTTACAGCCGCTCCCCACCCCTGCATCCCACATAAGCTCCGCCTCCTGTCAGAGATTCTCATAGGAGCACGATCCCCACTGTAAACGGCACATGCAGGGGATCTAGGTTGTCCATTCCTTACAGGAATCTAATGCCTGATGATCTGAAGTGGAGCTGAGGTGGTGATGCTAGTGCTGGGGAGTAGCTGCAAATACAGATTATCATTAACACAGAGGTTTGAATGCATAATAAATGTGATGCATCTGAATTATCCTCAAACCATTCCCTTCCACACCTTCTATCGTGGAAAAATTGTCTTCCATGAAACCAGTCCCTGGTGCCAAAAAGGTTGGGGACTACTGATAGAGCTGATATGAGGGCATCCTACATTCAAACCCAGAGCTGTCTGACTTTAGATTTCTTGTTCTATCCACTGTTTCCCCAAATCTCCACTTAGAATAACACAGCTACACAAAGGTAAAATGTGACTGTAATATTCAAATTAAGCATTATTTTTAAGTGATGGAGAACTTTGGAAGTTCTTAGGTGGCCATGGTTCATTCTTCGTTGCTCTAACTGCTATGATGTCATGGTAGTGTTCTGACAGTGTTAAGAAAATTATACTTTTCTTGGCGTAGTTTACTTTACTTAAGATGCTTTGAGTATATTAACAGTTTCTCAACTTCTCTTATCTTCCCTATGGAAGGAAAAACAGTAGTGATGCCATCAGGGTGCCAAAACTAGCCCATATTTATTGAGAGAATGGCTTGGAGGTATTTTAGACAAAATAAGCTCATACCAGTGGATTTTTCATGAGCAGAATCTAGGTTAAGAAGCTTTGCAGGCTAGTCCGTATAGACTGATATTAACTTTTCTGTTAAGTAGGGCAGACTGAATTACTGTTTGAGAATTTGATGATGGATGAAGAAGCAGTTCAGAAGTGACACCATCCTACATTTGTAGTGGTGACATTGTCACATTATTCTTTGTGATGTTAAAGTATGGGCATCCTAAAGAGAAAGATTTTTTTTCTGTGTGTATGTATGTGTGTGGTTTTTTTTTTTTTCCCTTAAGTGTGTTGGCTGTGGATAGAATCCAAAGGAAGCTGTAATCAAAACTGAGTTCTAAGCTAAGGAAAGTGACCACAGGAATGTCCTCAGAAGATTGGTCTAGAACAGAAAACAAAGACCTTGTCAACACTCTGAAGTTTCGGCTTCTGAACAAGGGATGGAAACACAGACATTTCATTAGGGAATAAAATACTATTCCATTGTCTTAGGAATCACCAAGTGGCAGCATGTTCTATTAACATATTTTACTAATATGAAAGTTGCAACTGAAAGTTCAAAAACTATGTGTTGAAGAACAGATTCCAGGGATGCGCCAGGCATCTGTCCCATTCAGTGAACAGGCCTTGGAACAGATGTCTCGAATTTCTTCAAATCCAGACATGCTGTCCAATTTTTTTAGTGGTAAACATACTTTTTTTCCTCTTTGTCAATGCTCACCAAAGTATTATATTTAATGCATAAAATATGTAAATTCTTAAAGCATCATTTTGCTCTTTAGTGAGTTTAGATATTACAAAACGGTTTAATTATAAAAACAGACAGACCTAGTCCTGGGACCTGTGCAGCTAGAAATAAATGTGCAATCAAAACTGCAATTACCTGCAGAATTTAGTGTAAACAGATCAGCAATCACATAACAAACACAGGCTAGTTTGCATTCTGATATGAATACAGTTAGATCCAAAGCAATTTTCCTTTATTTATCTTAGCTGCTCAGCATAAATAAAGCAAGGGCATTGAAGCAATTAGCATAATTAGAGTATCGTGGTCAGGCCCTGTGTGATTTCAAGAGACGTTTCACTTTAGAATTCTTTTTCCCACACAAGAGTTTCCCTGAGCCACTAAAATATCGCTCTGGGCATTTTTGTATTTCAAATTTGCAAGTTGTCAGTTTGAAAAACCCTTGACACATGGATGTGAAAGCATCTCACAGACAGCCACAGAAGGTATACCCTCAGCTTTTCATTACTAAGAAGCTGGGGAATTTCCTTTTTCAGCTCTTTCTCCTACTTGACGTTTAACCCTAGAAATGTCAGTCTTAATTATTTCCATTGCCTTCAAATTGGGTCCAAGGGTTAAAGACAACTTGTTCCCCCAAAAATAAATAAATAAAAATAAGGGAATGGGAGGGTGAGGGAAGGAGAAGTTGTATCGTGGTGGTAGCTGAGTTGTTGCGAAAAAGTCAAAGGCTCTGGCAACCAGCTAGCTACTGCTGATCAGACTTTCAGTAGCTCCGAATAATCAGGTGGAGATCAGAGTGGGGTGAGGAGCTCCACATGGTTTCCTTATGGGGTGCCCTGCGAGTACGGGAAACATTCTCTGTACAGGAAAACGTGACTCTAGTAGATAATAATAAAATTGGTCCAGTAAAAACACAAACAAAAGAAGAGGTTTTGTGTTTTGTTTTGTTTTACTGCTGTTGTTTTTATTTTTTATTCTTTCGCATGTTAGAAGGCGTTGGGAAGGGAAAGGGGCTGACCTTGGACCGTTATATATGGAATAGAGCTCATTCAGTTCACTCCAAGTTTGAGTCTTAAAAGAGGCTGTGCTTTCTTTTCTAATTTTTAAAATAAACACACTGGAATATTGACTCTTTTATGTATACAATTCTGTAAGTTTTAACACGTTTAAATTCATGTAACTGCTACCCCAATATGGATACAGAAAAGGGCCATCACCCCCAAAACCTCCCTGGTGCTGTCACTTTGTATCACCCCTGCTCTCATTTCTGAAGGACACCGATTTATTCTCCTTCCCTATGGTTTTGTCTTTATGAGCATGTTGTATAAATGGAGTCATACAGTATGTAAGCTTTCAAGACTGATTTCTTCCACTCAGCATAATGCACTTTGCGATTCCTATCAGTGATTAACTCCTTTTGATTGCTAAGTGGTATTTCAGTGTACAGCTGTACCACACTTTATCCACTGAACCACTGAAGGACATTTGGGTTGATTCAGTATTTTGGCACTGAAGAATAGAATTGCTATAAATATTTGTACACAGGTTTTTGTGTGAACATAAGTTTGTATTTCTCTAGGGTAAATACCTAGGAGTAGGGTTTCTGGATCATATATATAGTAAGTGTGTATTTAACTTTGTAAGAAACTACCAAACAGTTTTCCAGAGTGGCCGTACTATTTTCCATTCCCACCAACATTTTGCATCATTGTCAGCACTTAGGGTTGTAGGTTTTTCTGTTTTTTTAATTTTGACCATTCTAATAGGTGTGTAGTGGTATCTCATCATACCTTTAACTTGTATTGGTTATTGATCTTTTACTGTGTTTATTTGCCATTTGGATGTCCTCTTGAATGAAGTGTCAGCTTCTCAAGTCTCTAAACTATTTTAATTGGCCTTTTTGCTGCATTCGCGGTCTTAATTTACCTTTGCAAATGTTAGAAAATCTCAGCTATGTATCCAGTTTTCAATTATCTTTGCTAACGCAGGCCCATTCAGAGACTCAGTGCTGGCCAATAGAAATAGAGTAAAATTCAGCTCACACCAAAAAATCCAGGCTAAAAGGACTAATAAAAAGGAAAATCAATGTACAGTAAATCAACTCCATTACTGAATTTCCGATTTTTCAGTCCTTTTTAAAGTTCAGTTCTATTTCAAAGAACATCTTGGACCAGTCTCAGTTTCTTCTTTCTTTGTTGTCTCTTGAGCTTCTGTCCCAGCTGTAGCCAACCTTTACTATTAACTGCCGTTGGAACATTCTTTGCTTTCTGGGAAAATGTACAACCTCTATCGCATTCTCTCCAGAGCTACTTTGGTAGGAGTTGGAGGACACAGTGGTGAACAGGAGACAGAGCAGATTCTTAGGATGGGGCAGACTCTGTGAGTGATTTACCAGAGTCACTTCACTTAATCGTGTGAGGACAGGTGTTAGCTCTATTTTATAAATATAAAAACCAACTTCAGAGACCATAGATGACTTGCCCAAGCTCATGGAGTTCGTAAGCAGTTGAATGCAGGATTTGAACTCAGGCCTCTCTGACTTTGGCAATTATCTCTCTCTATGAGGCTGCTTAGTAACCTGAAATCTAAGATAAAGTAATTGCATATGAGCCTAAAGCCCCAACTATCCACAGGCCTGGGAATAATATATTAAAAGTAGGTATTATTCTCTCCTTTCTCTTTGAAACTTTTTTTTTTCCTGTAGTGTAGTAAACTGTTCCTTCCTCAAAACAGAATAATAAGATAATAACTACACATTCTGCTTCAGGGAAGGAAGCAGTAGCCTTTCCCTGTCTAAACTGGCTCCCAAATTTTGTTGGCCCATAGTCCTAGAAAACCATGCTTACACTTTAAATCAGGCTTTAAGAAATGGTACTGAGTTAATTTAAAAAATCAGATTGCACAAGGGTGTGTTTTAAAAGGAAATTCAGAAATACTTTAAACAGCATTCCTTAATTCTTTAACTCAAGAGTTAAAGAACTAGACATAATAAATACAACTGTAAATATTAGAAATAATAGAAGAGTATATTTTTATTTTCTCATGATGAAGAAGAGCTTTCCATGGAAGGAAACCCAGGAATCATAAAAGACTGACAAGAAGTAATTGCTTTAAAATTTTAAACTATGTACAACAAAGACACCACAAACAAAGTTAAAAGATAGGTTAGACTAATAGAAAATATTTACAACACATAAAGCAAGGCTTAATATCCATACTGTATAAAGAGATCCAATAATTCATGAAGAAGAAGACAAACATCCCAATAGAACATAGTCAAAAGATATGAATGGGAATGTCACCAAAGAAATAGAAATGACCAATCAATACATGAAAAGACTATGAATTAACAGCAGTGAGAGATCCTTTTGCCTCACAGATGAGGCAAGACTGAAAAGACTAATGGCATCAAATATTGGTGAGAATGTGGGGAAGCTGACATTCCCATTTACTGTTGATGGGAACGCATAGTTCTAACATCTTGAAAACAATTTGACAAAAAAAGGGGGCAATTTGGCAGCATCTATTAGAATTGATAAGAAATTTCATTTTTAAGAATATTATATTAATACTACAGAAATCGTAAAAGTGAGTCCATTATAGTATTGTTCATATTGCCCCACATTTTGGAACCACTTTCAATAGGGGAATAGTTAAATTTATTATGGAATACCATATTGTTTAGAAAACGTGATAAATGTATATGTGGTGACACGAAAGATGTCCAAGACATATTGTTAAATTGAAAAAAGCAAGTTACAGAATTTATATGTATACATGTATGATACAGATCATATATTCATATACATGATATATGTGAAGGTATTTAAATATGTAAGTGGGCAAGTATTTACATGATATTCTGCCCCATGTAGTAATGTGCATTATGCTTTTAAATATAATACTCTTTACCTTAAAACTATTACCAAATCTTTTTGTCATTTTATTCAGTTAGCTAGACACCATGACAAGAATATTTGTTTATTTCATTTTATTCAGTGTCATAATCTAATATAAAATCTACAGGGAGAATTTATGGCCTGCCTGCTGACTATTATTGGCCAGTATAAACAAATTAATAAGAACACTTGCAAATTTCTGCTATGTGTGGTACTTACTGTTTCACAGAGCAATAGAAAATACTCCTTACATCAGTAGTATTTCTATGTATGAACCATGGCATGCTGAAAGTGTCAGGCAAAGCGATAGCTAGAGAAACAGTTAACACTAACTCCAGAATGGGCCTGATTTATATATTGTCCTGGAGCCCGTCCTGAAAAGGATAAATAGTATATTTCTTTATATTGGGAGTCAGGCTTTTGTGACCAGATCCCTTTAATAAAACAATTGCTAGGAGCCTATATACTGTAGAAATGTTTGAAGAAATCAGGAGTGTGACTAGGATACAGTTTTGAGTGGACAAGTATTTCCAAACCATGGAAATGGCTTCTTACCTGTCATTTCCAGGTAAGAAGTCCACAGTGGTATGTAATGAGAAAGTATCTGCTACCTCCTGTGTATGTATAGTTGGAATTTTTTGTAAGTTCTTTCTTCATAAAACCTCCATGTGGTTATTTAATCTCTTCTTTCCTAAAAACCTAGTACATTTTATTTCTTTCTGAAAATAAATAAATGAAAGGAGTCTGACATTTCCACCATTCCCATGCAGTGTGCACTCTGATGAGACTCTGGAGGTGCCCAAATGTAAACCCTGTAACACACTCTGAACAGTGACTCCTCTGGGCACACGGGGTGGCAGAATCGCTGCTACGGTCACTGCCTGTGGGAATGGACCACCTAAGCTCCAGGGAAGTCCTCCTTCCAGGGTGTGCATTGTGTCTGTTTTAGAGACATGGGACATGATGTTCATCGTAAGATGAACATATTAGCAAGGAGCGGTAGCAATAGAACTTGCTATTTTTCTCAAAGGATTCAGTCAAAGAGTTTGAAAGGCACTAAAATAAAGTCAGAGCAAAATGTTCTTCCCATATTCTCTGTCTTTCTAGAAAGATGTTGTTTGAACCTTTGTGATATAACAAGCAAAACCAAGTGTAGTATTTGCTGAAATTGTGTAATGGAAAGTATATATGCAGTCGTAAAAATTAGCACTTACATTACTAAAAGAAATCTGGATGGGGACTTCACAGTAATTTTGAAATTTCTCTTTTTGCTATCATTCTAGTGCAGTGTCCTTAGGGATACGATTTTCTAGATGGGCTCAAAATTTATTTGACTAAAAACTAGTATGAAGTTTAGTGTTATAAGAAGCAGTAAAAAGGACGCTTGAGTATGGCTGCTGCTGGAAGAGGCGCAGAGCGGATGCAAATCTGGCAAAACTTTTGGTTGAATAACTTCCCTAACAGCCTGTAGAAGAGAATCATATGGAGTGTGTCTTTTTAAACTGTGCATCTATAAACTGTAGCTTTTGTAAGAACACAGCTTTATCCATCTAGTTCATCATCATTAGCATCTAACACCCAGCTCAGTCCCCACCACATAGCAATTACTTAATAAATACTTAGTGAGTTAATCAATTAATTAACATGTCCACCAGAACATTAATAGAATTTGTCTCTGGATTACAGGCAGTTTGTATTTTCCAATTTTTGCTTAATTGCATTTTCTGAATTTTCTATAATGAAGATGAATCAATCTAATGTTTTTAAAAACACATTTTACCATTACTGAAAGGTCTTTGGAACCTGCTTAAACTTTTATACTTCTTATTAGTTTTACTGGTAATAAATATATCTTTTATTCACAAAAATCTGCTTATTTAGAAAATACAGTTTGGGATTATTTTTCTATCAGCATTGATAGGTTTGGGCTGATCGAACCACACTCTTGGTCCTACCCCATTCCCCATCCCCTCAACTGAGAATGCTATAGGTTTACAGGTCACTGGTCAGGGTCAGGAACGTTCTCTTTGGACATAGAACAGAGTAAAACCGCTGGAGTGAGGCCTCAGGCTCCTGACCTTGGCCTCGCTATGCAAGTTCTCTAAGCAGCTGAGCTAACCCCTACTAGTGCTAATAAGAGTTTGTAATTAGGCCTGCGGTAAACAGAACTGAGTGTTCACCTTCAGCTTCCTATTCCTGTTTCACAGCAATCATTTAACCTTAAGATATATATATATAGATATGTATATATATATATATTTGGAGAAATTTGGTTCATAAATATGTAAAGTGGATAGATTACTATTAATACATCACTGTTGACATTATAATATTGTTCCTATTTGTAATTTTTAAAAAAATTTTCAATGATAGGTTCAACAAAACTATGATTATTTATATAAATGCTATTTAAAATAATATTTTAGTTTAAAATGTTATTTAAAGAGGTCTCTTTATATGGAATAGGGTAATAATCATAAATAGTAGAAGAATCAAGTCATAATTTATGAGTGTGTAGAGTGCTAGATTGTATTTCTCCCAATGAAATGCAGAGATAGAGAAATGTTACCATGATTTGTGTTCTAACACTGGAGTCAGAACTAATATTGAGGAGTGCTTCCCCAACTTGATACATGGGTTTAGCTATGCAGCTCCCATCACCACTAACGCACGAATCAAGGCTAAAGCAGCCGTGGATAAAACTGAGACTATAATGCAAGGTTTGGAGATGTCTATTTGGAAACTAGTTTTCATTGTTATTTTATGTTCTGTTTTATGCTTTTGGGGTTCCTGCTGTTATACTTTCAAAATTCTACTTTCAGATATGGTAAAAAAAATAACATTTTATGATAAATAAAAGATGTAGCCTAGTTTTTCTATCATTGCCAATAAAACGATATAATGGATTAGAATTCCAACTAAAAGATAGGCCCAAAGGTTTGACTGAGATATTGGATATGTGTTGCTCACACAATGTCTAGAAAATTCAGTTACCCGTCTATTTGAAAAAGAAATTGGTGTATGTTTTCCTGACTGTCTTTCCAATTACCAGGCTAGTTTTTCCTGAGATATTTTCATACATCAGTGGTACAGCTATATTATGAAAAACAATGAAATCCCTAGAACTATTTCACATGGCCATAATGAGCATGAATTGGAAATTAATACATCTGACAGGAATAGTGAGTAAATATGATGGTGCATATCTTCCCCCTCCTCATAGACAATGTATCTCTACCCCTGGAAGGAAAATCTAATCTTCTGTGGCTAAAATAAATGAACATTTAGGTCTCCTGCTTGCTTAAGATCAATAAATGAGTAGATTTTGCCTACTTTAATACTTCTGTTCTATGTTTAATCGTTGTGTATTTAACTGATGGCAGCTGCCCTAATTTAGGGCACATTAGAATGTGCTAACTAATTCACTTTTGAGGATTAAAATTGAACAAACCAGTGTTTCACTCTGACATGCTCAAACAGGAAGAATCTCCTAGGGTGCATTTTTGTTAATAGTAATGTGGTAAATAGAGGTTTCAACACAGGCATAAACTTTTAATTGGTCGGTTTGAGAATATGGCTAGTTCATAGATTAATGGGCATTAATCAGAATTGTAGTTTCTTTATATTCAAACCAAAGCCTCTTTGAATATTAAATCTATATGCCAATGAGATCATCAACCTTATTTTAAAGTCTCACATTGGGAGAGCCATCACAGGCGATGATAATGATACTAAATGAGCAATGTAGTTGAGAAAAATAAGCATCAAGGATCACGCAAATCTGATCACATCTTGTAGGCATTACACTTCTCATTCACGGACTAATTAATTAATTCACTAACTTCTCAATGATACCAGCCCCCAGAACTCCACTGTTAAGCCCCTGCTGCTAGGAGGGTAAGGACCCACATGACACTGGACAGGAAGAGTGGTGACCTCATGGGTAACTCTGGCTACCCGTGCCCTTTTGAGAGGCGAGCCACTACAGAGAAGAGGAAAAACTGGGGGCACAAGAGCCTTATGGCACACAGAGCACTGCTGGCGATGAAGGTCTGAGCCAGCAGCCGGAGTCTTGAGCTGGTCCCCTTGCCTCAGCCAGGTGGTTAGCCCAGCTTTAATTATTAACAGAGCGTTAGGCTTCCCTGCTCTATGAGCTGGCATCAGGCTGTGGTGGCATGGGCCATAAACCTGCACAGACTACTTCACATTTGGACATCAATTAATAAGTGACTGATTCTCTTTTGTGTTATTTTGGACAATGAAAAAAGAAACTTATTGTTATATACATAGGTAGTGTTATAGGTGTTAACTGGTTGTCCTTATCCCATTCAGTCCTCCTTAAGGACCCTAGATATTAGATTCAAGTGAGGCTTATAGGTCCAAGGACCAAAAGGACGTGATAGTTAGTGGCCACCCACACACAATAGCACCAGAAAATTAATAATGTAAAACTAGAAGACTCTCCAGAAGCTCACTTTGTTCAGAAGTGTATGGCTAGAGTCAGGCCTTCTCTCTGTGCATTTGTGCTGTAAGCCCAGGAGAGCCCAAACCAAAACATAATAAAGCTTCAACATCCCTGCATTCAGCATTTTACAAATCTCTTTGGAATGGAAGAGTAAATAATTCCTTAAACACTTTGGCTCTTACAGTAGTCAGTCTTGGACAGCTGTCAACAGGAAAACTCAATTTATCTAGTACTAAAACCTTCTGTCACAAAAGGACCTATCACCTAAACCTTGACATAGGACCTATGAGAATTTTTTTATTGTTATTATTATTAGAAAGCACTGGCAAGTATTTGGAAAAGATGGGGAAACTTAGGAGAGTGGAATCACATTTCTCCTAAATACTATCTTTAATTATTTACTTACTTGAGGGCTTGTTTGAAATGAAAAGTTTTTCCTTTTTTTTTAGTAAGTTGAGAAACACCAGTTGCAAGACCATGCTCTGGTAGTGAAATCTTAAGACAGCTTAACACTATTACCCATAATAATTGCAAGACATTGTCTTTTTTTTTTGAGAATCTCATTGAGCCTTATCCCCAACATTCTGTCATTTACAAACCTGTCATAGAATCACATAACATGATAGGATTTCTGTGACAAAGCATTTGTGATTTTGTCTTTATTTTATTTGATCTTGAGTTGTTTACTATTTTTCTTGTGCAGGCAACCTCTCAAGCATCATCCGGCTGGTTCCTACTCTGTGAATCCTGCAGAGGGCGGGGCAATCAGTGGAACATGTTCGCTGTTAGAGGGAGTGATGAGGGAGGCAGAAGATTGTATATGGAAGGAGCCACTCCCTGTCTCAACACTGCTGTGTGAATGGGCTGACCCAGCTGGAAACAGAGGTCTCTCCCCTGCTGCTGTCACTTTTCAGTGGAGGAAGAGTATGTCTGGAGCCATAGCTGGGGAGCAGGGGTTGAGGGCAGGATTTTTTCGATCACCACTGAAATTGGAGTGATATGAACTTGCACTCTTAAGAGGGAGGTGATGTGGTCTCCAAGAAGGCAATTAAGTAGACAAGAAGTGTGAGAATTAGGGATCAGAATGGTGAGGTGAACAGGTTGAGTGGTCTTAGACAAGTTACATTTAACCTCAGTGCCTCATTTTCCTTATATCAAGCAGAGGCAGTGTTAGAATTAATCAGTTTTGCAGGGTGCTTTGAGATCCACTGTTGAAAGACTGGAGTAGTGTAGAAGGACGTTTGGTGTTGCTGTTATTCTTGTTTTTAGAAAAAGAAAAGACTCCTTTCTTTTTTTTTTACCTATGTCCCAGACCCCACACCCTACAATAAGAAAGAAGTGAAAGTAACGTGTTGGCTTTCTCAACCAAGTATTCATCCACACAGTTAGTTTTTCATATTATGCAGGGCTGATAATGTCACTGTTAGGGGGTTTGGGTTTGGTTAGTTGTTTTTAGGATAGTCTTTATTAAAGCCTGATATTAACACTTTTAAACTGATTCCCTTAAACTTCTCAAAAAGTTCCCCAAATTTGACATTTCAACAGAGGTCTGCTGTTTCTGAGGCTGACCACGAATGCAGCTTCACTTTGCCCTCACTTCTTTCTAGTTGCTTCCTCTTGTTGTAGCAGAACAAAAAATTCCAAGTTCTGTATGTTTGCTTACAAACACACGGCTCAGCTGTGCCCCCATCCTTTGTGTCAACATGAAAATTTTTCTATTCTATGTTTAGCTTGAATAATTACCAAACTGTTTGTAATTAGAATGTGAGGATGTGACCTCACAGCAATTTTTTCATTTCCTTTCTCTGTCTTTAATACATTTCAGAAACTGAAAATGCCAAATCTCTGTCCTTTTTTTTTTTTTGATGCTTATCAGTAATGGAAACATTGCAAAACAATCAACCCAATACCTATGCTTTGTTCATTTATTGCCTTCTCTGAAGATAAATTGACTGTACTCAACTCTCTTCAGCATTTTTCTTCACCTAGATATTATTGCCTTGTGCAGCCACCCCAAGGTGACTGTTATCACTTAATTAAATCCTTGCACGCTGGGAAGAAAAAACAACATTGTTCCTTCATAACCCCAAGGAGCCTATTTTTAAGCCACTAAGCCTTTTCCCTGTTTTATTAACTTATTCCTGGCTACAACAAGACATACTTTTGTTGATGAGCAAAAGGTTGTATTAGCTTTTTATTTTCTGGGTAAACTTATCTATTCTCTGGGAAGAAGGAAAAAAAGAACGGACATTATAAGAGAAGGGGAAAAAATGGGGTCTCTTCAACCTTCCTGATTCTAGTAAAGGTCTCTGTAAACACTGGGCTAGAAACTAGAAGCAGGGGGATTCAGGGAAGGGAATGAGAAAATAAAATGTAAACATAAAATGGGAACAAGACTAAAAGTAAAATGACGAGCCTGTCTATTGGGGGAAGCATGAGGCATAGGGCACACCACTTTCAAGCTAAAGAAACCAGGTTTAGATGTTGCATTTTTGGAAGAGGATTTTCTATCAGCCCTTCTTTTTGTTGATGCTATAGAGAAGCATCTTTTTATTAACCTCTTGTTTAATGTTTTTTTCCCCCCAAGTCAGGTTTTCTTCCTTACCTTATGGCATTAGGCATCCATTATCAACAAGTTCTATGCCCAGTTATGTTTCAAGGTGTAAAAGAACTAGTGGGGTATGTTTAGAGGGCTCTGTGTGTATGTGTGTGTGTGTGTATATACACATGTTGGTAATAAGGATGCACAATCCGTAATCAGCAGTTGTAAGTGCAGCACTTGATAACAAAAAGTTCACTTGCTGCAAAGGAAGTTATCTGTTCATGCATAGTAAATTATGTACCTTTTAGTTTGTTTCTAGTCCATTAAACCATGGGCCAGAAAATGGGTTTGTCACTTTTAAAATTTGGACCCAAGCAAGCATATGTGTTTATTCATGATGCTAAATCATTTTACCACACGCTGTGTTCACCAACAGTGTAAATGCTGCTTAAAGCTGTCATATTGGCAAGAGCAGTTGATGCTATGACAGGCTGGGGTTGGATAGAGACCTGGTTCTTAAATAGTTGGATAATTAAGATATCTGAACCATCCCTGATCACTGCCCAGAGGTTACACATTTCTCAGCTTCCTGCACATACAACACGTGATTGGGGGAACTGGCTTGCTCCCTGAGACAGTGTGAGAGATATTCAGTGTCTCAGTAACCCTGTCCCTAAAATGGGAAAACATAAACACCTCTAGGAAGATGTGAGAATGAGTATAGGAATGCCTGTGAAAATTCATGTAACGAAAGGGCCATCTGTACAAACACCAGGAGTATTTTCTTGCCTGGTGCAAAGGATCCTCCAATGCCTCCTTGGACTGACTGAGACTCTTCACACGTTGCCTTCTTGGATGTGGCTCAGATCTGCAGTAGCTCCCAGTTGCCAGCTAAATGAATGCCTGTGGGGATGTGTATATCTGCCCACTCACGGGAGTAGATTGGTTTAGCTTTGTTCCTCTGCAGGTTAATTTCTTTTCCTTTATAATAGCATTATAAATATCTTATGGAGGCAGGTTAAACCCTCTCTCGGCAGCCACCCATTTCACTTTCACCCTGAACGGTGTTTGTCTGAAAGGTTTGTTTGGTGTCATGATGAAGTTAGTATACATGTACATACATGTTTTACTTCAAATTCCAAGTTTTGCTGGCCAGAAACTCCTCATGGCTTTTTGCTGACAACCTTAGAACACAACATAGCGTCATAAAATGGGTTATCATTTAGGGCCTGTGTGTGTGTGTGGCTGTCTCTCACATACAGGCACCACATCAAGGTTTAGGCAGGGCCCCTCCTAAGCCCTGCTTGCCAGCAGTGTGCCTCTGGCCTTTGAGATTGTCAGATCAGGAGGCAGCGCAGCTTTCCTCAGCTGCCCATTTTTGTCCTTGACGGTCCTCTCTGTCATTTCCTCAGATCCTTTCCCGCTCAAATTCTCCACACTGCGTTTGCGCGCCTGCGGCAGAAGGCGGTTGCCAGCCTTGCAGACAGCCTCCCGGGTGCCCACGTGGCCCCTCAGCCTCCTCCAGGCTCAGTAATCCGGCCCACTTAACCATCCCCTAAAAGTCTTATTTTTCAATCATCTAATCATTTTTTCAGCTCCCTTTTGAACCCTTTCTAAGTTGTTTCAGTAAAGTGGCAACCCCCAGAACTGAATTTATTTAAGATCTAAAAACAGTGCTGAATAAAAAGGAAAATTAACGTAGGATCCTAAATTCAAATGTTCGTGGCTGCCACTTCCAGGCATTTAAATTAAAAACCTTGGGTCGATCAGTTGCCCCACTAAGCACGGAAATGGGCGGTTCACACGCGCACGCGTGACGGCAGGGAGGTGCTGGCCCCGCAGAGCCACCGAGCAGGGGGCCTCGCACACGCGGCACCAGGCGGCCTCCGCGTCGCCCGCGGGCCTCGCAGTGCCCATGTTATTTGAAGGTAGACAGAACTGGACTCAGGCAAAATTGTCAAGTGGATGAAAGGCTTCGGCGTCAGGTGTTTTCTCTTCTCCTTCCTCACACGTGGCCGCCTGTCCCCACACCGGTGAACGTGCGGGCCGGCCCCGTGTCCGTGGAGGGCGCGGCACTCGGGCGAGGCCTGCCGGCGGAAAGAGCACCTTGCCGGGTGGCGTCCCTCCGTCCCTCACCTCTTCCTGCGGTCTCACCGCCCAGCCCCCACCCGGAGCGCTCGCCGAGTTGGAGGAAGCTGAGAGGCAGGCTCCTCGCTGACACGCACCCGCTTCCATCCTCTTCCAGTTACACTTGAAGAAGGGGCAGTGGCGACAATACCGAGTTCAGTATAAGACCATTACCATATTAGTATGTTCAGTGGAAACACGCTATATGGCAGCCTGAATTGGAGTTCCTGCGCCATCATTTACTAACTATGGGATCTCACGTTATTCATCCCGAAGAGGGATGCTAAAGTATATCTATCAGAGATAGGAAGTGAGGTTGAGCTGGATTGGTTCATGTAGAGTCCTTCTGAGAACCCAGGGTCTAACACAGACACCACTTCAGTAAATGCTGTCACTGTTATTATTCATCCTTTTGTGATTTGGAGGATAGTTAAATACACATACTATATATGTGTGCTACGCACTGAATTGTGCTCCTCCCACCTCCAACTCATATGTTGAAGCCCAAATTTCCCATGTTGACTGTATTTGGAAGTAAGGATTTTAGGAGGTAATTAAGGTTAATAAGGTCCTAAGGGCAGGGTCCTAATCCCATAGGATTGGTAGCCTTATGAGAAGAGAGAGAGAGAAAATGCTCTCTCTCCCTCCATCCCTCTCTCTCTTCCCTCCTTCCCCCACAATCCCCCCATATACATGCACCCAGGAGAGGCCGTGTGAGGACACAGCAAAAAGGTGGCTATGCACAATCTAGGAAGAGAGCCCTCACCAGAAACTTAACCCCACAGGCACCTTGATTTTGGACTTCCTGGCCTTCAGTCCTTTGAGAAAATATTAATAAATTTCTGTAATTTAAACCACCCAGTCTATGCTATTTTGTTATGGCAACCCAAGCAGACTAAGACGTGTTGCATATGTGTGTATAGTATGTGTGTATATCCCAGAATAGTCCTTATTTTTAAATAGCCATGCTTATGAAAATCATTTTTCTCTTATTTTTATGTTTTTATTCATCTCATTTCTTATTGACATTAATGTTCTGCTCAAGTGTCCCAACCTGTATTTCCTTAACATATCTCTTTCTGATAACTTCTGCAATTTCTCAAGGTAAATGAATAGTATTTTTCTCCCTTAAAATAACCTATACCCAAACTTGTGGGTTTTTTTAAGTTTTAAAGGGAAATGTTTATGACTATGATGAATCTTATCACCACCTTTTCTTATTTCACCTTTAGTCTCATATGTAACAAATTTAGTTTAACTGCCCTTAGTAAATTATCCCAGTATTCCAAGTGTGTTTTTCTCCTTATTGAGTAGGTAAAACCCACTCTTATTAGCAGACTTTCTTCCTAAATCAGGGTCCCAAGTCAAATTATAGTCATTTGGGTACTATTTATTATATACTTGCTATATAATGGCACTTTTACATGCATTAATTCTAATCATCTAAACAACTCTACTGAGTAGAATCAATAATGTAGATACTATTCTTTACCTTTCCCTATGAGAAAACAGTGAAGTTGCAAAATCAGAACTCTAGCTCAGGTCTATTGGAGTCCAAAGCTCACGCCTTCTTTCACATTACACGTTGCTGCCTCTTGAAACGTTTGAAGCATTATTTCAAAGCTGGATGTGGAACTTGTTCAACTCTGGCCACACAGGCTCCTTAGCTGCACTAAAGGAACTGAGGAGACAAGACCATAATTGTCCCATCTTCTCCATCATTGTCACTCTGAATCTGACCAGGGACTCTCTGACTGCATCATGCTCCCCATGTTGAGGAAAACTAGAGGGGGGAATTAGGGGAGGTCACTCTGTAGTGCCAGGTTTGTGAGCCATGAGCTATGGGCTCTGGCAAGATGTCCCCCATGTGAGGATTTTTCAGGAACTGAAGCAGGTCTCTTGCCGACGAGAGACACAGAATGTGCCCCTCAGCAATGACTGCGGTGAAGGCGCGCTGTTGTCAGAGCAGTTCATCTGCCTGATGCAACTCTTCCTTCCTCCTCAGTCATCTTCTTTGTGGGATTCCTATAAGGTCCTCTGACTCTAGAAGTCTCCCTCTCCCACCTCTTAATCAGGCCAGGAGTCTGTCCCTGTATCTTAGAAACCTTTGTCCTCTTTCTGGTGCCTCACCTAGGACTAGGATGATATCCAGATTTCTTTTCTCGTGAGAACTCTGGAAAGATCCTAGGCACAGGTATGAAAGAATCAGATCTCTTTAAACCACTTCAGCTGCTTACTGTGTCAACCATTCTGTTGTCAACTGATTTATGCAGAAGTGGTGGGAAGGGTCCTAATGTTTCAGCCCACGTCCTCCAACACTCAAATACTCCCTCTGCTAGGCATCTCTCTGTAGCTAAGTGTTTAAGCTTATATATCCTCTTGAGTAATCCATTCAAACTTCCTAATATATTATAAGGGGGCATTGGTAATGTGTTTCTCTCAAAAACTTGCTGAATAACGTCCTGTATTCACCATTCTCTTGTGTGTTCCAGTAAGCCAAAAGATTTCAGCGTTGAAGAGGCAAGTGTAAATTATTCACAGCAGATCCTGTATAGCTATTTGGGACAGGGATTTTTATCCTGTTCAGTATGATGATTTTATTATATCATGCCATATTATTGAAAATTTTAATTATGATAACATAGTTCAGGTTCAGTGTGTTAATGGAGCCCAATGTAAGAAAAACTTACCTTTTAAAAAGCTACGAAGGAATGGTTTTCTTTGCTCATTGCCTGTGAGGATGTGTTACTTATACTTTACTGAGTTTGTAAGAAGACACATTGCATTCTAGAGTACTGAGGACAATGCTAGTCACCATTCCACTGTCTTTGCCTCACTAGCTTGAGTATAATTAAGGACATTGATAAACTATGGAGACCTGTGTCAACGTGTATTAGACCTGCCTCATGGGTCATGTCTATGTGCTGCTTAGGAGAGGGCAAAATAACATTGGCTAACACTTTCATGAAAGGTTCCTGTCACAGCAGGAAAGAACTAAGAGAGGGATAAAAATTTGGTTGAGAGGAGCAGCAAACATCTTATGCAAGTACAGTTACTTATAATGAGAGTCAAAAGAGGATACAGAAAATGATAAAGGCTTAAGGTTGTGTTTGTAAAACCCTTAATATATTTTTATTTGCTTTGGGATAAAAGTCTTCCATTGGGGCTCAGAGGCCAATTTGAGTCTTTAGGGGCTCAGTCCTTTAGGGGAAGTCACTTTTCAGCCTGCAAAGCATTTAAGTAGAAATTAAAGTGGGTCATGCTATTACTAAGGAGCAGCCCCCAAGCAAGACAAAACAAATCTCACTTGTTGGAAAAGGTCAAGGCTAGAATGAACAAATCTCATTGGAGGCAAAAAGAATTTGTCCCCAATATTCAACCATAAAAAATTTACAAGAGCCTACACAAATTCAGAGTCATTTGTGGTTTTCAAGATTTGTCAGTAATCATTACACACCCGTGAATCAGATGTATAGGTGTATTAAGAGTTGTTTTTAACTACCCTGAGTTCATATACAAACACATTCCGAGCAGGATTTATGGGGACACTAACTGTGAAGTATGGCCCACACGTACTACCACCACACTGTCCCTGTGGCCACCAGCACCTCTTTCACGAAATTCATGAATGCAAAATACAATGAAACCATGATAGGAGAAGAGAAATAGAAAAGGAAATAAAAGAAAAAATGAAAGGGAGCTGAAATGAGAACATACAAGTGGCATGGAAACTGTTGATCCCAAACTTGTGCCATGTAGCTTCCCAGGTGATACTATCTGACATTGTACTTCTTCACTTTTTCAGTCTACCATCACTCATGGAGCAGGTTGGTGTTACTTGGACCCTAAGTTATGTCTAAGGAACAGTTGTAATAGAGATTCATCCTTCTTAAGCTATTAGCACTTCATTAAAAATATTAATTCTGCAAGCTTATTGAGACAGTTTATATGCTAGGTACAGGTGGGAATTTTCTTAATTGTGAAGTTGACCATCTTGTAGTCTTGAGATTCTAGACAGCTAGAATAAATATCATTCTAGTAATGAAAATAAGTGTTAGTTCATGTTCCCATCTCTTAAAAGAAACCAGGCAGAGGGCCAAGTAAAAAAATCAGACTTGGAACTTAATCAATATCTTCCTACAGTGGCCCCTTCCTACCACTGTTGTTGACAATTTGGATGCTTTTGACATAGAAGGCTGAGAGACTAAGTAGGAGGTGACAGTTGTGGCTGAAGGTATTATTGTTATATATGGTTGAGGCCACTATAAATTCTGTAGACTAAATAAAATTTTAACAAGTCTAATAGTCATTGAGAAGTAGACTGCCATTTGTCAAACTCACTGAATGCTGGAACACATCCATTTTCAAATTATTTTTGTTCTAACATATCTTTAGCTATTTAAGACAAGAGGGTGTGTAAACAATCATTGTGCATGTTAGAATTAGACTGAGACTATTGATTCAAGGTTTCTAGTGAGTGAATTATCAATATGACCAACTGCAAATTTCTTTTGGAATTACAGTAGATTGGCACATCAGTGTATTCAAATAGATCATGCATAACCTAGATTATTGTTGCAGCAAATCCCCTGTAGGATGTATACTATTATGACTGTTATACAATTTCAGTAAACCAGATGGCCCTAAGTCACTGAAAACAGTTTATCTAGTGATTACTCAGGTATATTAGGTGATAAGGGCTCTGTAGTAAAAATAGATAGAAGGCGTTCCGTGGCAACCTATGCCAAATAGCCCAAGACAAAGTGCACGGCAAGTTAGACTTGCCCAGCAGGCTTATACTCTGTGCTGCTTAGAAGAAAGCAAAATAACAAGGGCTGTCATTCTTTGGCAGATATCTGAGATGTCAGTTACCAGCCCCTGACTTCACAGAAGAACCCAGGAAAGGGGAGGATCACGTGGGATGATGTACTCCAGGACAGAGGGGAAAGGAAAGGCTATATCTGGACAAAAACTTTGACACCTCCTTCTGCCCTGGGAAATTTATGTGGTAGCATTATTAGCTCCAAGAAATGCTCTATCCTCATTTTGCAATTCTAATAACATGTATGAGAACCTTTAGAGTATATTTATTTATAACCAAACGTCCAGGTATCTCAAATATTGAAGAATGAATCTGTTTCTGAAAAAAATCACTATGTATTGATAATTCATGTGCTGAATATAATTTGCTTTTTGATACCCACAATCCATTACTCTGATAAAACCTTTGACTTCAAAACAGAGGTATACCTTTTCAGATGCTTTTTAAGACAATTTTAAGCACCTATTTTAAAGGAAAAATAATAATCATAGTGATCATTTGACATATCAGTCAAGTGGTTAAAGTAGAGGATAGAGTCTACTATGTTTGCTGTTTGATGTGTGGGTCAGAAAGGCATGGAGGTAGTGAGCCCCATGGTTTCCACAGTTTGATACATTCTTTGCCTTCTTCAAATCACCTTAGCATGTCTGATTTTACATTCAAGGCAGTCTTTTTCGACATTGCATATCAGTAATACTTAGCTTCTTTATAGATAACTTTAGTCACATTATTGCTGTTAAAACTTATTGAGATTTTGGTTAAAGCATCTTTTGATCCTGGAAATTCAAATAATAAAATGGCCAGTTCCTCTTCAGTGATGGCATGGAATTCTTTTCCAGGAAGGATGGTCATTGAAGTAGAATCAGAAAGAGGAAGGAAAATCCAGTCTCATTTTTTATATTTAAAAAATAAACAAAGATTCACTTTAAGTAAACCAGTGGAAAATACTAGAATTTAAGTTTCTTCTTTACTAATGTCTTCATCCCACAAAATTACCAGCACCAAAAACCTGACACCCCAGCCCAATCCTTTCATTCTGTTCCTGAATTAGACCACAGAAGCCAGGATCAATAGGATCAATAAAAGCCAATGCCACTGTTTTTGGTTTTGTTTTGCTTTGTTTTATGTTTTGTTTTGTTTTTAGAGACAGAGTCTCACTATGTTGCCCAGGCTGGACTTGAACTCCTGGGCTCAAGTGATTCTCCTGCCTCAGCCACCTGAGAAAGCACTACTGTTTTTACTTGTATAAATTTAGACCATCCTTTAATGTACACCTAACAAATTTGGTCAGCAAAGTTCACATGCAGAATTGCTTTATTTTGAATAATCATCTAGAGTTCCTCTGATATGAAGACTTCTTGCGACATTTGTTGTTATGCTTTGGATATGTGCAAGTATATAAGTGAACCATAAAAATCCACCATCTCTTTCATTTCACATGTGTTAAGTAGTTAGGCATGTGGGCATAAGAACAGAAGCATTTCCTTAGAGCCCCGAACAGGATGAGAGCTCTGTGGACAGGCAGTGTATGCTGGTCCTTCTCACCTGGACTCAACAGCCAACTGTGAAGTGAATGAAGGTCAGCAAAGCAGCCAAGAGAGCCATAGTGAGCGGTAAACCAAGCTGTTTATCCAGAGATCATTCAGCACAGGTCCCCATTCCACCAGAATAATTGATTTTCCTGTAAATGTGTATCTCTGCTTTGTGTGGAGCTAAATTCTGGAACTAAAGCACTGAAGCAACATAGTTTCTAAGCATTTGGCATGTGTGGAAAACCAATATAAAGATTTCAATATTGTAAAATGTAGGACCTGGAAGAGGTGCAATTATTCGCAAAAGATTTCAAAAACAATTCTGAGCATGGTGAATTTCAGGAACCAAATGCTACTCTCTATTATAAGTCCATCACATTTATAGCTTTATGTGGGTTTACTAAAAATTAATTATTAATTATATGAATGATACATAAAGAGCAAAAAACCTAGTCACAACAATTTCCTGAAATTAACATAGAAGGTTTTCATGGCCCAAGCATTATCCCCAACCAGAATTTCTAAATGACATTTTTAACAATCACGTTCCTTTCAGTACAAATGTTTTTTATGCCTTTTCCCTGGAGATACAAATAAAATGTTCCTAGAAATGAAACACATGAATGCACCAGATTAGTGTCTGAGGTCTCCAAATGGTCTTTTAATATGCTAAATTCATTACAGGGTTCTTTAATCATTGTTACTACCCCTGACACAAACCTCTTACCTAAAGGAATACCTGTACAAAGCATTTATTATTTTCTCTTGAAAAGCCTGTTTTTTAAAGTTACCCACTGCCCAGTGAATAATCAGGTTCATGTTATGATCGGCCGTAACAGAAGCACAGTATGGGTTTATCTAACAACATTGAGGATGTACTTTCAGGTAAACATGACTGTAAAATAAATATCTGTAAAGTCTATCTTATTTTCACATTGATTTCTATATAAGATGGTATATACATTACCGGGGGGCGGGGAAAAACCCATAAATCTGAATGAAAAACTTTGAGACAGGAAAGGGGGTCAGTGTTCTGGCTGCCCATATCTGGTATATGTGGTCTAATCTTACACCAGCTGCCTATTGGGAGATGCAGTTTTCCTGGGAATTGTTTATTAACTTGTGGGGTTCCCTATCACTTCTAGGCACAAGAATCTTTTTCCAAGGCATGGGAATTTCTTCAAGGTCTGGTAGTCTTTTGACTGTACATTTTCAAAATCCATCACTTCATGCCTTTCCCCCCTGCATAAAAAAAAAAAATCAGCTTAGTAGAAGTATAGAGGTGGGTGATACAGGGGCCTACACTATGTATTCAGGAGATCCTAAACTGGAAACTGCCTTTGCCTTGGGGTTTTCTGTTTTATAAAGCTGATTTTCGACTTTACTCATTTTCTTAGTCTCGGATGCCACAGATGAATTTTCTTTAAGGAGGCAGCTTGCAAGTGGAGATCTTGTCTTGTTCATCTTTGTGAAACCCAGGCCATTATGAGCCCAATGCATAGTAAGCACTCAACACATGTTTTCTGAAGCAGCCATCGGGTGTTTTCTTAGCAGAAGGTACATAAGAATTGCTTCTGTGGAAAGAAATGCTGGACAAGGCAAAGATTCCACACAGCTATATCGGTGTGTGAAACAACTAAAATACCTCGCAGGTAGTTTAAGCAGCAGGAGGAAAAGCAGTCAAAGGATCCTGCTTTCTTAGCTCTGTCACATATGAGCTGTGTGACATTGGGCAATGCATTTAATTTCTCAGAGCCACAACTTCCTCATCTATAAAGTAGGATTAAATAATACCTACCTCACATGCGACCTCTGTAATTTGCCTAACAAATGTTTTCTTTCCCTCTACCCTGCTGAATATTGAGTAAACTCAGCATTGTTTGTGACATCCTGTGATAGAATAAAATAACAGATATATTCATACATTATATGTAATTTAGGTAATATGTTTGATATACATAAAATATATATTCATTTATATATATATTAATAAATGAAAAGACCTTCCTATTTTCCAGTAGTCTATAATCTACAGGGTGTCAAATAAATATTTCTTCTTTTCTTTCTGTTGCTTTGTTTAATGCCAACAACTTGAAAGATACCTGGCAGCCTGTGTATGACCGAGCACCGTGTGTCTAGCCAAAGCAAAGCAGTGACATTTTTAGGCCCTTCAGGACCAATGCAATGTATTGTTTATGTTACTTCTGCCAAGGGGGATTCCTCCTTTGACTTGAAAGAAAACTCTGAATTCAAAGGGAGGGAGGCACAGGAAGGAATTAGCCCCCAGATTCTGAAGAGCGTACCTTTCAGTAAATTAATATACCACATGTGCAAAACGGGGATGTTTTCACATTCCAGTGTTGTTTGTGCCTTAGAATAACTAGTGGGAATCCGCTCCTCGAGGCACAGGGAGTTTGTGACGTAGCTCATGCTCACTTGTGTCCCAGGCAGAGCCCCAGGTCCCCTAGGACACGCCACAGATAATGTGGGGTCTGTGTGCCGCCCCTGGTGGCTCAGAGGCACGTGTGATTCCACCAAATGCCACACACTGTCTTTATACCAGAGCCTGTTGTCCATTTGGCTGGATGTTCATATCAAGAAATCTACATCCCTCAAGACTGGATGTAAGGCCTGAACTAGCATCCCAGAGAAAAAAGGTCAGCACTTTGATACACAGCTCCCACAAAATGGAATTTTAATGAGCAGAAGCAAAACCTGATCTCTTTGCTCAGAAAGCAGATGTCTTTGTTCTTCACATGTTTTAACATTTCACTAGCTCAACATCTTCCCTTTTATTCTGGTACCTCTCCTGTAAGAAGTGAAGAGAGGCTGTCTGTGCCTCTCTGAACTATTTTCTCACCTAAGATGTTTGGATTTACGTATTTTAGGAAACTCTTAAATGTGTTTTGAGGTGTTGCATTTTGCTGTTGTGGATTTTTTTTTTAAGTGGCAAAATAGTCAAACCCAACCTAAATAACCCAGTTTGGTGTTGTGACTGGGAAACATGTGGCCTTTGGTACGTGATAAGATGAACCTACACTATCCTTCATGTGATTGACTCACTGGAAGGCAAGGAAAGAGACAGAAAGCTCTGGAAGATTCTTAAGAGTTAAATAAAGTCCAAACCTTTGATGTGTGCTTTTATCCACTTTGAGAAAATATACTTGACTTAGATTCCTATTTATGAAAATACGCCTTTTGTTTCTGCACAGTGCTGGATTGTTAAAAGTCAGATTGCAAAGACAAAATTTGGAAATCTTTTTCTTCCCCATAAACAGATACATGTGGGCCCTTGGGCACTGTCCAGGTTCTCCTCGAAGTTGCTGGGAGTCCACATGTGCGTGCCTGAGCACTATAGCATCACCTCCTGAGTGCATTCAGAGGACAGTGTGGCATTTTAATGAGCTCTATCAAAGTGTGATTGTATCCAAAGACCAAAAAATTTAATAAATATTTTTTTTTCTTTCTAACTCTTTTAACTGCTGCCAAAAACAGAGTAGAAAGATAGGTACTAGAGCCCCATCCTTACTCTCCAGGCCAGGCTTCTTAGGCAGTTCCAGAGCAAGACCCACCTATTCCAGATGCTGACCCATTGCTCAGGTAACAGAGGCAGTTTTCTCAGAGAGCCTCTTTTTATTAACAGCAAAGCTGTTTTAACAGTTACAAAATCCTTGTTTCTAATGTCTGATAAGCATAGTGTTCAAATTTGGGCTCTGCTCTTATCCTAACAGAATTATGTCACAACAGTGAAGAACTCTAGGTTGAGAGGGAAAGTTGAGTGTGTTAGAGACTGTATTCTATCACAGATGAGTATTTTCTCTGCAGTCTGAGCCTGAATTAGAAGAACATCACAGATGCATGGCACATTGGACAAGGAGCACATGCATGCATTTAAATCATGTATATCTTACTTTTTTACTGATGTAATTGTGAAATATGTTCTTTTTGCATTCATAATTAGGGGGTGGAACAGATGGTGAAGGCTTAGTTTAAAATAATCTGTCATTAAAATAACCTAGCCTACTGGTAATTCTTCTCTCTAACTGGAGTTAAGTCATAGGAAAAGACTTTGGGGTGATTTTTTTCTCCCTTCTGTGCTGGAATGTAGAAGAAAGAACCACTAATTTCAGAGTGGTTATGTATATGAGAATTGCCCCTATAAGAACAACATAGTAAGATTTCACTCTGTGAAATCTGGCTGCAGAGGAATATGCATAAAAAGGAAACCAGAAACAAAATGCCTTTGACAAATATAAATCTATTTAGCACAGTGCATTAAATGTTAGTATACCTTCAATCATGAAGCTATAGCTAATTTTATACCCTGCAAGGAAATAACCTCCTTATTTGACAAATACTGCAGGAATCGTTCAGCTTTTGGAGTTAAGAAAGTGTGCCATATACTTTAAAATGTTACACTGATGTCCGGGGATATAAATTATAATTACAAGCATTATTATTCAGAGATGCTGTAGCTCCTGACTTCTGTATCCAAGCCTCACTCTTTGCATGGGCACCTCATAGACTTACTGGGCTGTGACAAAGGAACTCTCCTATCAGCCCTGTCTGGGTAGCTAAGAACTGTTTTCAGTAATAAGAAAACTGTCCTGATAAATCAGATACTTGCATGTCTTTAAAACGTCTGTTTTACTGTTTCTTCTAAGATTTTGTTCTCCATCTGCTTTGAGGAAGGCAGATAGATTTCAGCATGGCTTTATAATAAATCTTCTCGAGGAGGGACTAGCATTAACATTTGTGTAGGTTCTTTTTCATCTTAATCCAACCTTAGTTAATAATCAGAAAATTCTACATAGTGGGTAAGAAGATGTAATTAACCCTTTGACCTCAGAATCTTAATTGGCGCCTGTTGAAAACAGTGGGCAGTTGAAAAAAAAATTAAAAAGTAGCCTGCAGTGATTGAATAGCACAGTATATAATAGCTTTCTCAATTCAAAATTTTAAGAAATTCCACAGAACTTTCAGATTAATCACATTTGGTTTCCAAGAACTAACTGACTGAATGTTTCCTTCCTCCTCCCACCTTTTTAAATTGAGATGCCCAAATTAAACCAACATTGGTGCTGCTCTTCAAACTTTTCCAAGTGGCAAAATACAACTAGCTGTAGACCGGGATGACCCTGAATCAGAAGGTAATGGCTATGTGGAAACTGACCTTGTGAATCCACTTTAGACCTGATTTCATATCACATTCTTTATCTGAAAGGTAATCAAACCAGAGTTAGGGACATTTGTTTCAGACTATAGATATAATTGACCAAAATGATAAGCATAAAAGTGAAAAATATGGTTAATTAACCAGTTGTTTCTTTTTTAACCTCTGTGATGACTAACAACTAATCTGACTAGTTTTTCCCCCTACCAAATTGGCTGTTATTTTTAATTGAATTGACTGGATGTCTTTGTGTCATGTAGACATAGACTCATTTTAATCTCACCAGGAAATTGGAACATGTGTTGAAGCCTCTGTTTTTGCCAAACAAAACTGGCCAGTTCTTAGATCGCTGCTGCTTAATAGCATCAGATGTTTAGCCCCTAGATATTCCTTCCCTGCTATAGTGCCCAAACCTCCTCCAGTGTTTTAGTGAGTGCATCAGATCTGAACCTGATGTTAAAAATTGTAATCCCCATTAGTTAGAAAGTAAAAGATATATGTAGATGGCAAATGACACATCTTTTTAGGAAGAGCACTGAATGCTTGGGAGTACTATAAAAGAATCCACTGTATCTCTGATATTCCAAATATCAGGAGCTATCCCAGACCAAAGTAGAAATCTGTGACATCTGAATCTGCAAATGATCTCATAGCTCTATAAACAAGGACTCTTTGAGAAAATAATTTCTATCATTTTTAGTCATTGTGGCATGTGTGATATAAGGGAAAGGAAGCATTGAGCTTGGAGGCAGCAATGGATTTAGTTAGTCTTGATGGAGCAGTTGTTAAGTGCTGGCTAAACATAGATAAATAGGCATTGCCTTACTGTTGAGGAAGTCTAGTTGGTAACTAAATCAGCCAACCAGAACTATACAATGCCGTAAATGCTTTGATGGTATTATAGGAGTGCAGAAGATTTCATCCTCGCTCTGCCTGCTCACAGCTACCTGATCTTATTCAGCCACTTAGGCGCTCTGTGCCTCAGTTTCCTCACCTATAAAATAGGATATTATCCCCACACCAGCTTCATCAGTCTTTTCGTCTGTTCCCAACTAAACTTCCAACTATCCCTTGTCTCCACAGAGTCCTCCTGTGATCTCTCTGTGTTGTCACCCTAATTTGACAGTGGCATGTTACAGTTGAGGAGATGGCTTACGCAGTTCTCTGTGATTATGTGCCGTTCTATGGCTATAGGTTGAATGGAAAACCTAACAAGCCCCTTTTCTCCAAGGGGACAGATGGTCAAATTAGAGGAGGGTCCTAACTCTCATGAGTCGTCCCCAGGGGACATCTTCTTTGAAGTGAAAACATGTCGAAATGAGATCCTTCCCAAACTTTTGTGGGAAGGAAACTTCTGTCCCTTTGCATGGGTTCAAAGTGAGCTTCCACTGTACCACACTCTATGTCTGAGAGCTTCTATCTGACAAGGCTCCAGAGGGTTTGGCAGGTTTGTCAAAGGTAAGGAGCCCAGTTCTCTTAGACGGTATTTTATTCCCCATAGCTGGTCCCAGGGGACATATTACAGAGCCGAGGTGACCAGGTGACCTCTTGTGGAAGTCACTTAGGAACTGAACTCTCTTGTCATCCCACGTCCCCTTTGTCTCCTTCCCCCATGGTGGAGATTCCATCATTTGAACAGGTCATTCAGAAGCAAGTGATGATATTTAAAAAGTCATAGGCTGCCTGTTATTATATATATTTTAACTTCAGAAATGCTGTGAATATTTATCTTTTCATTAATTCACACATATCAATTAGAGAATCTTTGTTTTTAGCTGAAGGCAGTATAGTTAGTTCTTGAGTCTGATTGACAGGGTTCAAATTCAAACTCCAAACTAGGAGATAGACTTGTTTCCTAACTTCAGTAAGCCTCAATTCCCTGGTATGTAAAATGTAGATAAATGTAAAATGTAATAAGAACTTCATATAGTACTTGTCAAGATTAAAAGAGGCAGTATGTGCAAACTGCTTAGCACATGTTGCTTAATAAATATAAGCTGTTATTATTGTACTGTCCTAACTAAAGCCTTGTAGGTCATGTAATTTGCTCTTTTATGGAGCAATATAATGTGATTTTTGAATTGTTTTCAGAACCCAGTAAATCAGAGGAAGGGATTGGGTGCCACGCATAATGTTTGACCAGTGGGGCAGTGAAAACGGGTCAGGAAGCATAGAAATCAAAATTTCATACATATATGTTTATATAAATATGTACACACATGCCCATATACATACATACATATATAAATATTTATAATTTGTATATGTGTACGTTTCCTCCCAAAATTCAGTATTTTAGGAGACTTAAATTATTGCTAGGATTTGAGGAGGCACATATTTCTAGCTAAATTTTACACACTTCTACCTTTTTATATTTTAAAAATTATGTCATTAATTTAGTGTTTCCATGTACCTTGTTCCTAGTGCAGATGTCGTGTATTTGCAAATTGACAATCCTTGTTAACATCACTAATCTTTAAAACTTCTTTTCCTGTGCAAGTAGCACTTGTGTAACCTCCTTCATTAAAAAATAAATAAATAAAGCCAAAAAAAAGATGTGAGGATGATGGAGGGCATAAAATGCACTTGGTGCAAGAATTTGAAACAAATTTATTCTCAATCTGAGTGGTATATTGCAGTTGGAGTTCATGATGATTTACACTATTCATCAAACTGAAAACGCAACCCTCTATTTGGAAAGTGGACTGAGGTTTTAGGAGTTACAGATGATGTGTAGCTTCTCTCTCTTTCTTCCTTTGTTCATTCGTTCTGTCTCCCTTTGTTTTCATTTCAGTAGTTGTGATAGAAACTAGATCTATCACTAAAATTTTAATATTGAGTTTTGTTAAACGGGATTTCAGTTCGTAAGGTTTCAGCCCATGAACATTCACCCATAATGTGTTGACTTTTCTTATTTGTTCCAGCAATGGGCACTGGGAGCGAGGAGGGCATAATTCTTTATTAATTAGCAAATCGTTGATGTCCATAGTAGTTCAAGTGGTGATTTCACTTGTTTTTCGTATAGGAACTCTTTTTTTCTTTCATTGCATTACAATCTTCCTTCCCGTTCAGCTGTCTAACAGAGAATCTTGCTGATTTATTCTCAGTAACCAGTGAATCCAAAAAAAAAATAAAGATGACATCTCATAAATGACCTTATTTTATATGTGAATGTAATGTGTCTTGATCAAAATGATGGAGAAATAAGGAAGTCCCTAAAATAAAGCAAAGCTTGTAGTCTTAATTCAGGCCTTTCATGTGTATGTAATGCAGTACTAAAAGATCTTAGGATTTTTGTTAAACATGAAGAAAAAATGGTCTTAAATTCAATGTTCTTTTCTCCTTTTCTCCGTTGCCCTATTAATTTAGTATTCATCATATACATTTATTAACCTATTCATTTGTTTATTTTTTCTTGCAGTCCCTGGATGGCTTTGTATTTGCACTAAATCAAGAAGGAAAATTTTTGTACATTTCTGAAACAGTCTCCATCTACCTAGGCCTCTCACAAGTAAGTAAAATAATTTAGATTCTTGGTGGTGATTGTGAAGTCTCCTTTAGGTTTATGCTTTTCCTTCTTCAAGGAATATTCTGTTTAGCATGAATTATCAGATTTACTATTTAATAGCTCTACCCAACTCTTCTCTCAAAGTCAGTGAGAAACCTGTGTGTCAGTGTTGAACGTTCAGAATAAACTTGTGCTCAAAAACTTTATTCCCCCACCCCGTTCCGCCCCCCAGAGATCATTATTAATTTATTGAGAACAAATGAAGTTTCTTCCCTTGGTTGTTGTGAACTTTGAAACCTCTGTGCCGGGTAGGAAAGGGACACACTAATAGTGCTTCCCTTGTGTCCTATTACTGGATGTTTATGGAGTACCCTGCATTATCTTGGGAGCTGACACAATGGCAGGAGTCATTTGGAGTCAAGAAATGCTTAAAGAGACCATTAAAATGTGTTGCAAGGAGGGTTCCAGTAAGGATATATTTTGCTGCCTTTGCAAATGCTTCTTAATGCTGAAAGACAATTTCATAAAATAAGATAGCCTTTCATTATTTGCCGTGTAATTACTCACACATGTTTGTTGGAGGGTAAAAGAAAAGAAAATGGAGGCCGATGGGGCAGGGACAAAATCCTGAATGTTAGTTCTGGATATTCCCCTGGAATACAAAAATTTTAGCTCCAGTAGATTCCAAGACACAGGCTGCATCTACTGAATGCCAAAATATCCTGAAGCAAAGTTTGCAATTCAGTTAATTATCCAGATGTTTTCTCCATAAAAATGCTGAACATCTGGGTATTTGTGCCCATACAGGTGATTGGCTGAGTTTGACCCTTTTCATCTGGTGGTTTGGCACGAGGAAAATATAGCCTTGGTGGGAGGGATTTTGTCTCTGTGTGATGATCTGCCAAGTTGGATAATCTACCTCTCACTCAGTTGCCCCTTGAAGCTAAAGATGGAGATAAGATTTGTCTCCCTCCTTTTAAGTAGGACCCACCCCAAACTCATTGCTTCTGAAAGTTGGCACAGCTCTAAGGAGACATCCAGCACGGCTGGAACGTTTTGGCTGTTAGTGAGTTTGCTGGGTAACAGCTAAATCAAGAAAGACATTGGGAAATAATAAAGAGAGAGATTTGGCATTTGAGGAAGGTTGAGGGAGGAGGAGAAACACTGCCAAATTTGATTATTTACTGTTGAGAATCCAAACAAGAGTCTGGTCTGTTAATGCTTTCTTGAAGAACATGTAAACTACTGGCTGTAGTACATAGAGTAATTCTGTTTTACGTGGAAACCAAATGATGGAAACTGAGCTATTGTTAACTCAGTATTAGTATTCTTGTATCTCATTGAAATCTCTGGTTTTGTAATAGCCTTTAATAGACTTTCAGCCTTGTCTTAATCTGTCTGGAATGTAGTATTGAGCATCTTCAATTTTGAAATTGGTGTGCCACCATGTTGTTAATGTTCTGTAGAACTGAAGACGCCACTGTTTGTTCTGCAATGCCCATGTTCATCTGTTTTATGCAGAGTATCCAACAAAGTTTAATAAGCCAGTAAGGAAGAAGGATGAATAATTAGTTTAAGCAGGTAAATGCTAATTAGGGAACTCCTGAAAAGCATCCATTATATAGTAGCTCAAAACACATTTTGCAGCCCTGGTTAGTGGTGTAATCCAAATTCTGTCAAGGCAACTGCATTTTCTGTAATTGAGATGTGTATGTTTGCTTTGCATAACAGATGGCTCTGTATGCTTAGACTGATAGCTAGGAAAATAATAATTGCATTATTCTGGCCAAAAGAATATTAGCTCTTGGGTTTTGGCCATTTCAGTCAGTCCTCCTGCCAGCACAGCATATGCACATATATGGATTGGATTTTCAAGGAAATTGATGCATCTGGAATAGTGTGGCCATCTGAAATATCATCTGTTCAAGAAAATTTTGGCTTTAACCCTGTGCTGGTTTCTCCTTAAAAGCAGTTTATTTTACTGCTTCTCTACTGTATCATTAAGTCAATCTTTTCCTAAAATCTGAGACAAATAATTGAGATTTCTACAGAATAAAGCAGCTATATAGATATAGTACAGTATCTGGCAACTTTTGTGCAGTTAAGTCCCTGCTTCGGTATGCAGTGGATTTTAAAGTGCCTACCAATAGTCAGCATCCTGACTTACCAGGGGCAGACCATGGGTGAAATGTGCTGTTGCCTTCTCCTGTGGTGGATGTGTTCAGTGCTGGCAGAAATTGTCAAATATGCAGCTATGAGACATGAGACAGAGGTCTTCATTTGGCAGCGTTACACAACTGAAATGATGAAAGGTAAATCAGTAGAAAGTGACGTGTGCATATACCAATTTATATACTTAGAGCTCAAAACTAAAGTTTAAGAATAGTTCTGGGTTCGCATGAAAATAAAGTGATAAGAGCATGGTATGTTTTTAAATGCCCAAACCATGAGGGGAAAAACAATCTGTGTTAAAACTTTAGGAAAGAGTTTTTCAACCCAGTTAAGGTTCTAAATCCTGATAGGAAAACTGAGATTCCTGAGATGTAACTCTTCAAATTTCTTCAGTGCTCTTTTTCAGTTGTGGGGGTTGTGGGGTGCTCAAGGGTGATATACGAAGTAAATATACTCTAAGTTATTCAACTAAGCATTTGCTCTTTTACAAATACACACACACACACACCCCCATACCTTTAATTAAATGCAAAGCAAATGCTTTGCTGGTGTTCTACACCTTTGGGTAAATTGTTATTCCATCAAATTCTAGATAGTGATTAAGTTTATGGTCTCTCCTTTCCTTTTTAAATATTTTTGTTAAATGGAGACAATGTGTAACTGTATCATTAAAAACTTGTCCAGTGAAATTTTTGAGGACTATTGCTCACATGCCAGTTTGGTAGTCAGAGCATAGCTGTATCTGCATTTCTAACTCTCAAGATATTTCTTCCTCAGTTTTATTTTCTTTCAACATGTAAATAAATATGGTGGCTTTAAAACGGCTTATGCTCAGGAAAGAATTAGGATTCTTTTTTGGCTCATGAGAAAACAAAGTAGGGAAACTTCTGCTGAGCTCTGTTACATAGCATGAGAAGAGAGAGCAGATTTTCTCTTCCACTGCATTGCGTGGAACAGCTGCTGGTGTACAGAGCGCTTGCATGCTGGGTGTTGTCTTTAAAGTGTTCTCATATTATTGTGATGATGGGAATGACGTGAACGATGATGATGTCTGAACCTCCTCAACAGCCCTTTGACTTTGCCCTTTTGATTTTATATGTAAAAAATACACATTTTAACTTAAACTCCAAGAAGTAGTTTCAGGTTATAGAAGTATGCATCGTTGACTTGCTTTCCTGTGTAAAAGTGATGCCCAGTTACTCACCTTGAGGCCTTATCTTAAAGGAAGATCCCAACATACTGATACTGAGTTTGGTTTGCATAGAGATTAAATGACTTCTTATACTGGTGACGGCATTCAGAGCTGTTAAAGACATTATAGCTGTTCTCTAGCTATAATGGAACAGGCAGAAGTGAAAATGAAGAAAGAAAACAATGAGTTTCCTAACACTGAAAATGTAGCAATGATACATAGCCAACTTTTGTGAAATCTTTTCCAAGATATAAAGGGTTTAATCACCAGAGAATCCAAAAGAGACTTTGCATGATAAATAAAAAGCATTTCTAGTTGATACAGGATTTAAAGCTTAGAGAAATATTTGTTGGCTTATACCCTCCTCTCTCCACGAAGGATTTGAGATAGCTTACATAAACACATATGATAAAAATAATGTCAAAATAGAACTAAGGACTAGGGAAAGAAAAAGATAAACAGAAGTAGGTAATCTATTACCACATAGAGGAACAGAAAAAGAGGCTTATAGGAAGGGGTACCAATGGGCTAATAAACCAGTTTTCACTGTGAGCTTCATGGTAGCCAAGGCAAAAAGGGAAATATAGTTACAACTATCAAAAATAAACATTGCTTCTTAAGGAAAGCAAAGATTTTCTGGAACTGAAAGCTAAAAGTAAGTCTCCCATAGGATTTCTTTAGAGGCTAACATGTAAATTATAACAAACTGATTTGCTTCTACTCGAGTCCACATTCACAGCAAGGCTGTAATGATGCACATCACATAGCAAACACAAACACATATATTACAAATGTCATAAACAGAGCCGGGTCCTCCCTCAGCCATGGGTGTGCTGCACACCACTTTGAGGGTGACATTCTGTTTTGGCATTGAGGCCTAACAGTAGCATTGACTGCTTTGGTGGTTTGCATGGTTTCAAATCAACTTTCCTTCACCCACACCCAGATCCTGCATTTTCTTCTAAGTCCCTCTGCGAAATTCAGCATTATAGTTGCCAGGGGCAGAGAACATGGGACTAGGTTAGCCAGGGGATGCAAATGGACCCACATCTTCCGAAAACACTTTTCCTTGAAAATGAGGTAAAGGATGATGATTCAGATGCACACCTATGCCAGCAAAAATGGTTTCAAGTTGGCATCAAGTCCTGTTTACAGCAAAATGGGACCTCGAGCAAACAGGAAGTCAACACATGTATGGTATGATACCATTAGAAAATGCCCTTCATGCTCACTAAAGCCTCTGTTGAAGTGTGTTCTGATCACCCTCCACTGCCTCCAGTGCCCAGCATGCATATAGTGAGTCACTTCCCTTCTTCTCACCAAGTGCCCACCCTCATATAAGACATTTCCTGGCTATTGTAGGCCAGCCAGAAGGTAGCTGCAGACAAGGTTACAAACTGGCTGGATTCAAGGCAGCTTGCTGAAAGGGGCAGGGTGGCTGCCCATATAAGAGCTAATAGAGGTGAAGGTGAAAAGGGGTAAATGGTTGTTTTAAATTTGGTCTTTTTTTTTTAAGCCTTGCAGATATATTTACCATAAATTCCTTTCCCCACCCTGTTGTTCATCTCCATATTTTAGATTTCTCTGCATTTGTTATATAGAATGGCAAATAAAATTACAGCTACAGCACACAAGTACAAGGTCAAATAAATGACAGAGCTCAGTCTATTTGTGAAGCTATTCTGAAAGGGAACCATGGTGCCAAATGTGGTTTATTTGAATAATAAAGAAGAATTAGATTCCCCTGATAACTTGGCTGAGGGCCAATAAATCACTGGAGGTTAAAGATGCTTTGCAACTGCCATGTCTTTCTTTTGCTTCTCCAAAGTGCAAGCCTCAACTCTTCCATTCTGTGTTTTTCAATGCAAATCAAGTTGAGGTTAGTATGTGGTTAATACTCTCGCTTCCATGCTTGTAAAAGATACATGTATTTCTTTAGTGGGGTGAAAAAAAGAAGATATTAGCTTTCCTTACAAGTTATTACTCTTGTCTGGCATCATCACATCCTAGAGAGCTGGAATATGAAGACAAAAAAGGTATTATTTCAACACAGCAGAGGGCTTACAGTGATGGAGCCAGGTGTTAGCATTTTTGCAGTTGGTGTTCTAAATTTATGCAATGCTAAGGTAACTGGGGTTCTTCTAATAAATGAATTCAAATAGTGCTTTATGGCTCCCACTATTTTAAAGTCTTTCAAGTAGGCATACCTTAATTTTTTAAAAAAGAAGAAAAATGTGTCATTCTCTGTAGCTTGTGAGCCCCGCTCCCCCCCCCACCCCCACAAGCAAGTCTGCATTTTTCTCCTGTACACTAATCATAAAAAGTTCATCACTTCTGAATGTAACAAAGAAAAATGCCCTTTGTATGTGGAAGCTCTGAGGGTTTGGAGACTATTGAGAAAATAAAAGTATCAAAATAATTCAGAAACAGTACAAGGCACAGTGGCACATTATCAATTTACAACATTTAAATTGATAAATGCTTGGTGGTGAAGGCCTACAAGGGCACTTTGAAAAGCAAATAGCGATCTGGTGAAGAAATTGATTTTTCCCCCCCGAAAATGACTGCATGATGCATCATTTGACTGCATGCTGTCCGAGTGCTTGACAGAGATAATCTCAGCAATCCCACGGGTGACCTTATCGTTCTCACCAGGGCAACTTTGTCTACGTTCTGACTTTGTGCATGTCAAGGTTCCTCCTGGCAGGATCCTTGGGGGAAAAAGTTCCTCTGTTCGATCCAGATATTGAACTGCTCACTCTTCCCACTCTTCCCCCTTTCCCTTCCACTCCTCCCTCCCAAATAGGCACACACGCCTCTTTATTTCATCCATAATTATGAATGAACCAGACAGAAGAATACGGCTCTGCACTCTGTATCTTTGTTGAAGCCCCCTACTACTTTGTAGTTCACATAGTTCTTAGGTGATAATCTATATTGGCAGGGATCATTTTATCTGAAAGAGCAGGATAATTTCCTAGCACTCTCCTATAGTGCATTGCTATCTTAAGCAAAATAGAAAAAACTAACCAATTTCTTCCCTGTACTGGCAGGGTTTTTGTTTTTTTTTTTTTTCCTCTCCTATAATCTTTACACAGAAATCCTCTGAAACTGTCTTAATTCACCCATGTTAGTTTCTAAGAATATTGTTCTCTCACCATCCAGTGATTCTAGGTATTTCTTTTATAACTTTAAAATTATGTAACAGTGACATAAGGCCCAGATAACATGTCACCCTGTGCTATTTGTCTTTGAATCCCAGTGTCAGTTTCTTTGTAGAGATTTGATGTAATCCATGAGGTTTCTTCAGGACCACTGTTATTTGGAAAGAATTGTTCTTCCAGAGAGAAATAATTGACACTTTTTTAGGCTTAACATTTTTCTGTTGATATATATGGACATGTGTATGTCTGTTGATCAGTAATCTTCCTGCCACACAGCTTGTCATTGATAATTACAATTCTTGATTAGCCACTTCTTGAAAGCAGCAAATACCCTGCCTGGTTTGGCACCCTGAAGCCACAGTCCCCACTGCCTTTTACACCCTCAGTTCACCATATTCAACCCCTTTTACCTCCTTCTTTCATCCACAACATTAATTCTGAGTGAACAAGACGTGCTTCCTTGCTTTTGACAAGATTTGCTGCAGTCTCATGCGACAAAAACCCAACACTCATTCCAGATTCAGAAAGTAGGATTTATAACAGCATTTTAATTTAATGTTGGATGTCGAACATATAAAGAGATCACAGTAGTACTAGAGCTGAAAATTGATGCCTTTTTTATTAGTGTCCTCTCAGAAGTGGGTGAGACGCTGTTTGTGCAGTGGAGCACAGAGCAGCACAGTCAGATGAATGAGGATATGCTATCTGCAAGGAATCATATTTCAAGCCACTGTCGGCCTCTATTGATGTGCTCAGAGTTGAAAGGTTATGCTAGTAAATGCCATTCGAATTTGCAGCATTAGAAATCGGTAGAATAATCTGCTGGCTGTCACTTTATGCTCACCCTAAATGCACTGTGTGAGGATGTTTTTCTTATTTTAACTCCAGATTAATTTCTTATTACCAGTGCATTTCTTTCTCTGTGCTTTCATCAGTGCCCAAATGGGGCTGATTTTTAACAGGTCTTCAGAGTAGACCAATATCTGCGAGAGAAAAGGAAAGAAATATGCATCATTGTACATGAGAATCATGTTATTCTTATTTATTCCTTTGAACATACTTTACCAGACAGTGAGGCTAAAACACAGGAAGTTTGTGCAAAGGGAGCTTTTCTTGTTAGACTGAACCACAGAATCTGAGGGTAATTCAAGATATGCTTACCATTTTCAAATGTACGAATTGAAGACCTTCTGCATTGCTTCTTAATTTCTGGAGTTCAAAGTGAGCAAGAGAAAAAGGAAGACAGAATATTCTTCCTTTTATGGATCAGAAGATCTTGAGTCAGAAAAAAAAAATACTTTGTAAGGAGCTAGCTCATTTTATTTGTGTGGATAAAACAGTATTTCCAGGTTCATTTTTGAAGTAGAGCACTGAGCAAAAGTAAGATTAAGAAAATTTAGTCATCATTCTAAGTCTGTAATTTATTCATTTTTAAATAATGAAACGGTGTTTTTCTGAATTAACCCATGTATTATTCATGCAGGCATTGGCAATGTAATGTCCCTGGTTTTCTGGAAAGCAATATACATTTCTTTGCCTGACAAGCAATATTTTCTATATGGTATTAATTTAATGGCTTATTTTATTATGCAAAGTTGGAAAGTAAAGATAATTTCTGTCCATAATGTAATGCTTATATAGGCAATATATGCAAAATAATACCTCTACACTTAAGCCAGCTATCCTTTCTCAGTTAGCCTGGACCCTATGAGAATGATGAGTGAATGCAAACTGCTCATATGAAGAATAAGAAATAACTTGACCTTCTGGGAAGGAGGTCATAAAATCATTAAATTCATGTGAAATCCAAATTTCATTTCTACACACACACATTCAATCTATATTGGGTTTTACCTCTTATATAAGAAGACATGGTTTTTATGACAGGAGTAACATGGCAACAATTTCAGTGATAATTTCAGTTGGAATATAATAAGGAAACTGACTTTAGGATTTTGCATACGTTCTAGAACTAGGCTGATAACCTGAAAATTGATGCTAGTTTTAGACAACAAATTCCTCCTGGCTTTTATCTTTCCTATCCCCACTCTCTCCTTTGGATGACTGTCTAAAGATGCAATCTCTTTTTCTTAGAATTATCATTTTTAAAGAGACTAATAGCAATTGTTTGAATCATTCAAAGTATCTTTTGATGCATTTTTGTATAAATATATATGTCTATTCACATGCCTATATAAATGTATACAATTGGTTTCTTTCTGATTTGGTTGTCATGCCGACTGCATTTTTGTCTGCAGATATAAATAATTTCCAAAATGATTCACTAAAACAGCAAACCAGGTTTTCCTCTGGGTGTCTCCTCCTCCTTTCTCAGCCTCCTACAGCTGCAAATTTACCACATTCGATAATAAGACAAAAACTTTCTCCGATGCTGTTAATTTTTAATGTACTGGCAGATTAAATCTATTACTTTCAATAACTATGCAAACTTTTTGAGAACAAAAAAATGTATGCAGAAAGAAGTTTTCCCTGGGAAGAAATAACATGGTCTAAGATTGGGTTTTTTCAGAGCAATTTAAGGCCCTTGGCAAAGGTAACAGAATACCTATGGGCCAAGTATGGCATTTGGTGATTCTCAGAAGTATGTCGGTAATACAGCATTAGGATATCAAATAAAGAATCGTAGATGTCATTTAGTTTTCACGCCTACATTTTGGAGAAGCCAAGTTTACATTAAGAAACATCCTCTCTTTTGGTCTTCTCTCCCCAAAGGAAGCAGTATTTTAGGGCCACAGGCTATCCCTTTTAGCACTGCTTTGCTATGGAAACAATAGAAAATTGGCTCTCCATTAGGGAAGAGCTAAAGCTTCAAGGAACATACACATAGGGGATGGTTTCACAGACCTCTAAGTTTTATTATCTTTCTGTAGACCTGTACGAGTTTGTTCCTGCTTTATTAGATACTTAAATCTGGTTCATCCAAGTCCCTAATTGTTAAACTTGATATTTTTTGGGAGCTTAAAAAACATTTGCAGTAAATGTGCTTGTCCATATATATAAGGGAGCCACAGAGAAATGTTTTCCAGAAAATAGGAATGATAGTGCTAGCTCAGATCCAGCTCTTTCCCTTGAAATGTACAGGCTTGCTTTGTTTTAAGAAATGTTAAGGCTAGCAGAATCACCAAATGACTAAATAGAAGATTATTTGTATTACAATTCAAATGTGGTATTTGTGTTGCTTTAAATGTTGAGCTCCTTTCTTGCCTTTAAATGTCTATGTAAAGAATTGTTACGTAATGGATGAAATCAAAAGGGGGTGAAGGAAAGAGAGAGGGACACAAAAATGAAAGTGTTCAGAGGCATTCCACTTTAAGATCAATCCGAAATAACAATGGAAAATGAGATTCTGTTGGCAGACAACTTTTTAAGAACCCTACGAGTAAGCATGAGTGTCTCCTTAGCCTCGCTTGCCAAGTGTAATGGGAATATTGTTTGCAACTTGGTCATCTGGAAAAGGAAAACATGATCAGACTGTTCACACTAGTGGTCCAGGATCATTTCAAAGTGCTGTGCAGCGTAGGTTTTGCATGCTTGTGATGTCCTATCCACATATTTGTGTGAATTAGAAAAGTCTACACATCCCTGAGGACCGAAGATGCAAATTCAAGGAAAATAAGAGGTGAGACTGAGAACCAATTCCCTGAAATAATAATAAAAAAAAACCATAATTTCTCCAGTTCATTAATTAAAATTGACATTGCAGGGTTTGCAAAGACCAGGAAAGGACCCTGCCATTCCACTACATTTCAAAACCTTTTCACTTGAGCAGACAAGTAAATCATGCAATTACTGGGACTCATTGAGCTCTTTAGTAAAAACACGGGCCTGCAGCCTTGGCTGTAGCATACATTGAAATTAGAGCAGTTGAACTGAAGATATTTCTAAAATGTCACAACTGCTCAGTGACACTGGATGATATGTTTATCCTTTCATTATCACCAAGAACACCTGGGGCGGTGCTCAGGAAATCAGATAGTGGCTTTTAAAATAATTATAAAAGAAGCATAGATTAGCAAGCTGAGGGGAAAACAGACAATCCTGAATCACGATGTTACTAATTTTGAACTGTTTGGGGGCATCAGCTTCCAAGTCACAACAGTGTAATAACTGACTGCAACTGTCAGCAGTACTGAGGAGAGAGAGTGCCAAGTATGAGTATTTCTGAAAAGCAAATGTTTCCTGGAGATGAAATCCAAGCATTCATTTTCTGTTTATAAAATTAAGGCGCTCTGTTGGTGGTGTTTCCTATTGTCAGTTTCTGGCTAGATCCTTTTGTCTGTTAGAAATTCAGTCTTTGGAGAAGCAGGAGAGAGAGCTCTGGACTGGCATCCAGGAGACCCGGTTCTGGTCTTGCCTCTGCTGCTAATCAGGCCAGTGACCTTGGAGCAGCCTGAATCTTCATTTTTCTTCAGTGTGAAAGGAAAGGGCGATTTCTCAGGCTCCTTCTTTAAAATTTGTGCTCTCTGCAATTCAGTGCTGGACATTTTTTCTTATGCACCGGGGTAGGGGTGGGGGAGGGGAGCCTGGAAGAAGTAGGCTATTTTATTTTTAACCTTCAAAGGAATTTAGTTGAGCAGATGCTACCCTGAACTAGTCAGAGTAGAAAAGAAATGATATGGCTTTTAAAGGGCACATCTAGCATATCTACTGGGGTAAAGTAATTCTGGCAATGCTTCAAAGGATATAACTTTTGATGGTAAAGTAGGTAGGCTATGGAATGAAATCACATATGGCAGGCTGTCAAAGTCTCCTACACTTTCAGTACATTTATATAAGTGCAAATGGAGGCTGCTTAGATGGAGTCCCTAGCAATTTCCTGCTAAGACTGCTTTCAGATTATCTGATATTATTTGACTAAATTATCTCTGTAGAAGCTAAGGACAACTTTTATGATCAAATATTTTGAAATTAGTTTTCCTCGTTGGCAGATTATCTGAAATATGAATTGCTCTCGTTTGAGCACTCAAAATTGAAAGGCTTTTGGTAATAGCAATTATATAAAAACAAGGGTACTGAAGTGCTGTATATCATGCTGAAGGGGATATGTTTATAGGTCAGTGATGTCAATAACTGGAGTTCTTGCAGATACCTCGTTGTTACCCTTTTATTCTAGGCTAATGCAAAGGACTGACTTTCTTTTTAACGAGGGTATTTCATTTTCTAGAATAAATACTGATTTTATTGACTGTAGACATTTAAATGTAGTCAATTCATATTTATTACATTTCCCAAACCTTTCACGGGGTGTTCTGAGGATCTAAAAACTAGCAAGTACACTGAAAACGTATAAAATTCGAAACAATTCTGAGGTATTATTGTCCGGTGATTGGCGCACTCCTGATGCCTTCTCTGTGAGATACTTCTATCATTCTATGGACCTTCTCTGTTCATAGTTATAGCCTCACAATTAATAATAATTCTAACTAACATTTATTAAGCCCTTACTATGTGCCAGGCACTGTCCTGAGTACTCTACATCAATTAAAGCTTATAATCCTAACTGTTGTTAGGCATAATTATAACCTCCATTTTATAGATAAGAAAACTGAGGCAAAGAGGTTAAATAACTTGCCCAAAGTCATACAACTGGGAAGTAGAAAAACTAACATCTAACCCCATCCCACTTGACTCCAAAGCACTCACTGTTAACCATTATTGCTAGCTGCCTCTGGACAGTTTTAGGTAATTAGCATATAGAATTATTCAAGTTTTATGGGTTAAGAGAAATTGAGACTTGGAGCAATTAAGCATCCTGCTCAGAACCATACAACAGTTATTCTCACAATGTCAATGAATATAAATGAACTTCTGAAAACATTGGTAAAGTTACATGCATATACCCAAAAATTCTGATATTCAGATTATTTGAAATGTTCCAAGATTTAATAACAAGGCCCAGTAATCGATGATAAGGCTGTAAACTCAGGGCACTCATGATATTCTCCACGCTTTTCATTGTATTCATGCACGTCTGCCTTCAGCCAGTACTTAACTGAGTGACCTACGTGTGCCAAAAACTGCTAGAAACTGAGGCTATTGATGACTAAGGCATAGTTGCTGCCCTTAAAGACCTAATGGCTCTGAGGCCCTAGATGTGGCAAACAAGCTATAATGACCTACATATAGTAGGTCTCAATCATTTTAACGAATATTGAATGTCACATGTTACACTAGAGAGATCCAGTACAAATCATGGAAACAGTGTGGATGAGTAACTCTGCCTGGAGAAATTTATGAAGGATTTACTGAAGAGGTGACATTTTAGGTCAGGCCTTGATGGTCATGTTCCTTGTGGGAAAGGGCGAGTTGATATTCCAAGCAACAGGAGACATATATGCAAAGTTATTTCTTATGGCAAGAGATAAGTCTGGAAAGTTAGAACTGGGCCAAATTGGAAAGGGTGTTGGAGTGAACTAAGGAAATTGGACTTTTCCCTTTAGACCCTTGGGAGCGATAAAATGTTTTAAAGGGGAATGTGCATTATTAGATCTGTGCTTCAGGCAAAAAAGATAATAATAATTCTGGCTAAAAAAAAAAGAAAATAGAGGACAGAAGGAATCCTTCAATTAAAAGACTGATAAATAGTCCAGGAAAGAGATGAAAAGGGATTATGAGAGGGCACACCAGTAGAAATAAAGAGAACAGGATAGGTTTGAGAAGGTTTTTTCCTGGTAAGAGCAACGCCTTGGCGGCTGATCAAATGTAGTGAGAAGCAAGAAAGAAGTAAGTTTTTAAAACTTAGTTTGGATTTGAACATGTGGCATTTGAGAAACTTGTGGGACATCTGTTGCATAGACAGGCTTCAGAGCTTGAGAGAGGCTGGGTTCAAAGTTTCAGGTTAAGAAGTGGTTAGCATATAAATTATACCTGGACCCAAAAGAATTAGATGAGATTTCCAAGGAAAATTTGCAGTTCAAGAAGGAGGGAAAGTGAGCTGCTGAGAAGGCAACCCTGAGAAAAACCCCAATTTACTGACAGGCAGAGGAAGAGAAGGTAGCATATAAGAAGCAGCACAAATTATTGGAAAGTGATCTAGCAAGTATCCTCCTCAAGGAAGAAGCATGAGAAGTTGTCATTAGGAAAGTCAAAGAAAAATAGATTTTCGGGAAAGATGTGGTCAGGTGTCAGAAAGCTAAAATATTATAAGGATAGAAAATAAGCCATGGAACTCATAAGTTTAGAAGCGTACCAGTGATTTGAATATCATCAGTATCACTAGTGAAAGCTGAAGCCCAAACACAGAGATACTCACATACCCAGCAAGTATTGGCCTCTCTTGCAAGCAGTTTGGTAGTAAAGGTGGGGGTGAGGTGGGTGGAGGGAGCAAGGGGGAGATGAAGGTAGTTTGAGGGAAATAAAGGGTTGATGGATCTCATTTTTAAGCTGCAGCAATTTTAAGTTGAGAAGCTGGGGCATACAGAAAAAGATATATTAAAGATTTGGGAGAGGGATAATCATTGGACTCAGGTCTCAGAAGGATAAGCTTGGTAGTGTGAAAGGGATGAACCTGAGGATTAAATAGGGATGTCTCTTACTCTTCTGCTGGAGAGAAGCTGGAGAGTGGAGTTTGGTGGAAGGTAGAAGTAGGACAGGAGAGAGATCAGTTTTGAGGGAACTCATGGTGTCCCTTACCTGGTAAAGGTGGGACCAGAACAAGACTATGTGGTTACTTTTGCTAGGATTAGTCAACCTTGGTCCATCCACACAGTAATGCAATGGACAAAGATGCCAAAGTACCAGTGATGCCAGGCATGAGGAAAGACCAATGCAGGAAAGGCCAGTCATGGGCTAGGGCCAGAATAATTCTGACCCTTTTCTGCCAAACCTGATGGAGGTCCTGTCCCTGAGACAAAACCCTGGGAAATTCTAGGGGGAGTAATGGATGCCATTGTGGGCACAGAAAAGGAAGCAAATGCACTAAGATGGTAAGACTCCAAGATTCACAGATTGTATTCATTTCTCCCCCTATTAACATCTGATCGTTTGTGAAGAAAGGAAAAAACTGCAGAAAGTATCTTCTGTAATATTTTAAACTTTGAAATACTTCCTTTTCTGTGTCCCTTAAATCATATATTAGCAGCCCATATGATGGGTACTTTTGCCAGGTCTCTTTATTTGCCGGTTTTTCCATTTGTCCTTAATGTTTCTCCAAATGCAAGGCTCCCATCTTCCTATTGCACCTTATCTCTTTCTCCATGCAATTAGGGCATAATTGGTAAAGAGAATATTCTTTGAGAACAATACAGTCCTTCAGTAAGCTCTTGGTAAGAGAAGTGATTTGTTTGTTTTGTTGTTTGGAGTTTATTTTATGGTGAAAATTTTTAAAACATCTTTGGGCTTTTACAATCTATTTCTAATTATATTTTTTAACTGTCAGTGATTATAAGACAGAAAATTATTGAATAATTATAACTAGATCTATCTACCATAATGATGACTGGTTTCATAGCAAAGTAGATGACATAGAACATGTAAATTCAAGATCTTGAGAATGTGTCTCAGTACTGCTTTTTGCTTCTCAAGAAAGATAGAAGGAAGGAAATAAGGAGGGAGGGTGGAAGGAGAGAGGAAACCAAGAGAGAATAAATTTGTTCTTTGTGGCCTCCCACCCCCTTGTAGCCCACTTCAACCCTTAAGTTACCAAGTACAAACCTGTGGCAAACAGGGATTTTACAAATATTTAAATGGAATGTGTAAAGTAAGCCATGATCTATGCCTGCTTGCAAAAGTGGGCCTATTAAATGAAACAAATGCCATCCGTGTCTGTTTCCAGCTGAGGTTATAATGTGTGGGGTGGTTGTAGTGCCAAATTCCCTTTACATTCGGCATCATAAACCACACTGTTTATAGTACCATATGAATTTGTAGAGCTGATTGTTTTATTATATTTGTGTGTAAATTTTTCATCCCTTTCGGTTCCACCACCATTCTTGGAGAATACAGGTTTTGTGCTGATACGATGTTTCCTAGCCCTAGGCATGGCCTACCCCTACTACTGACTGTAATTTACTTTTTGGTGTCTGTCGCCTTGAGCTTGCCTTCTGACTAGCTTGTTGAATGATGTGCTAATCCATTATATTTTTCAGACAAGTGTATCGACCAGTATAAACAGACTGGAGGGCACAAACCTAAATGAAAGCTATACTTCCCTGAATCATTTAAAAAGCTACTGCTTGGTGGCAGTGCGAAATAACTTGGCTGTGTACATTAAGTAAAGGAGAGGGAGATCTCACTAAATAAAACAAAAAATTGAAATATCCCTGCCTGCAGGATTTGTGCCCAGGTTTCAAACGTTCACCTTTATTTACCTCTATTGTTTTGACATGATGATCAGAAAAGGCCACTTTAAAAATGCCCTCTTCTGTACAAATCAGCTTTTAGCATCTCCTGCCATTTGTGAGGCATTCTTCCCCAATCCCGGGTATCTTTCACAGGAAATGCCATACATTGGTGTAACATGTTTACACAAATAAAGAGAAGAATGTAGGCACTCAGAGGAATTTTAGCAGAAAAATTAAGCCTTAGATGGACCCCTTGTAAGTCTTTCTCTTTGTCAAAGATGTGGTAATGGATAGCCAGATGGGTCGAAGGAAAATGTTTCAAATTAATCTTTCTTAAAAAAAAAAAAAGTGTCAGCAGGACCCAAGCTTTTCAATTTGCAAGGTCAAAGCCACGAAGTAAAGATTTACCTGTCCCAATATGAGTGAAGATACTGTAGCTTATGAAACTTCTGGTTGGTATATTCAAATCTAACCTAGCATCAAGTAACATTGTGGAAATGTAGTATTCTTCAATTAAAATTACAACTCCACCAAGGCAAAGCAATTCCCTGATGATAAAGACGGGCTCAGTTTTTCCCTGGGCGCCTTGTATGCATGTTACTTTTACAAATAGTTATACTGGCAATTAATTACTCACATCTCTTCAGATTACCAATATCAAAACTATAAACCCATTCTTCCCAAATCTCTCGCTCTGCCTCCTGAAATTTGTGAGGCTTAGCATGATCTGTTTTTCACATTTATTTTATCCTTTCTCATTCGTTTTATTCTGGGCCTGGCCACCATCCTTTTAGGGACAGAGGAAATTAACATGTTGTTGGACAAGATTGCCAGTGCAGGTCTGGAGCCATTGTTCTGTGACAGCTTAAATTCCAAACCTGCATATGCACTGACCTGTGTGAGGAGAATTGGCTAATAAATCCTTTCCCCAATTCCAAAGGCAAATAAAAAGAACTCTTTGTGGCCACACACAACCCATCTTTGATCTCTGGGGCAGTATTTCTCAGTCTTGTTCCATTTTGAACATACCACCTGGTATCTGGAATTCACTTCTGGGCCTTAGACAACCTGTGGGGTTAGCATACTCCTTCTTGTTCTTTCTAAGGGCAATTACTGCATGATCACAGCTCCCTTTGCTGCTTTGAGAATTCTAAATCCACGCTTCCTTTGCCTCCTTTTCTCTTCATAAGTCAGAAGAACTACCAATACCCATCTTTTACTCACTTGGGTTTGGCCAATGGGGCCAGTAATCTATCCTACATTTTTAAAAAGAGCCACGAAAGGCCTGGCTTATCATAGAAACTACGTAAATATTTGTTGACTGACTGAATATCCTCCATATTTCATGGAATATTCTGCTCCTATGAATAATCCTCTAATCAGGGGTTTTCCAATGGGGCAGTCAATTCTGAAGTTTGTTTCAATATTCCGCTGTAATCAACCAAGGGGAGACATGACTAGGATCAGATGTCATTTAGGAAGACTGGTTTTACTTGTCCACCTTATTCATCATCTAATAAAACCAGAGCTTTAAAAAAGGGATTATCTTTTCTCATAGAACAACACATTAAAACAATGAAAGGGAATTCAAATATTATCAGCATTTACATAGTAGGAAGTGGGAATGAACTTACATTTCTTGAGAACTGACTAACATGCTAAGCTTAATGTTAGCAGCATGAGCATTAATAACAGCAAGTTATACCTATTTGAGCAACTATGTGCCAGAAACTATGCTGAACCCTTATACATGATATCTTATTTAGTACCCTCAACAATCCTAACGAGGTAGATTCTCCTATCATCCCAGTTTTATCTGGAGCAACCAATACCAGATAGAAAAAGAGCTCTCACCTCCCTGATAGAAAAGTGAAGGTTTCCGAGCAGGCTTTATGGGGAAAATGAATTCTAGGGTGTGTTTCAAATGTAAGTCCTTTTATTCACATATCTTGGTAAATCAGACCCCATACCAAAATAAATAAATAAATGCAGAAATAAATCTCTTCTGGGTTTAAATAATAAACCTTTACAACTAGAGAAGCATCATATTTTATTGGATGATTTGGGATGGGCAGTTGAATGATCTACAGGATCTCAGTATGTGACTTGACAGATTTCATATTTCAGTTCCTTGGTATTTTCACCCGTAAAACAAGAATAATTATTCAGGGTCTCTATATATTATAATGAAAGATGATAAAGATTGATGAAATATGGATGCATAGAATGAAGGATTCAGAATAAATGTACTCCTGAGTTCATGGATATGCTATTTATAATAACAGAATTTTCCTACTCAGAAATAGTTTCCCTGTTCAGTTGTACATTTAATTATGAATCATCTTTTACTCTTTAATTTGACCAATATGTATTAGGCATCTTCTCAGTAATACTACGGGGAATAAAAAGATGAGCAAGTTAGCCTTAGACTAACTTTGAAGGCTGCCAAAGTTGAAATTAAAGGTCTTGTATCTACATGAAGCCAAACTTCAAGGAAAAATGGAAAAGTTCAAGCAAAAATACAGATGTTTCAAAACATCTGGATGATTGGTATCCTGTAGTTTTACCATATGGATCTCCTACAAAGTTCTTCCATTTTATTTCAGGCTTTCAAAATTAATTTGAAGTTACATTTTTGTGCTTTATAGACCAACAATTTTACTAACATACCTTTGTCAGTCATAAAATACTAAACCTCTACTTGGTGGTCTTGAAGCTAAGGTCACAATGTTTATAAACCCACTTGAAGCGTTTGGTAACAGTTTTTGTATATTTAAAATGTTCTAGGATGTAGGATTTGACCATTGGACAAACCAAGTAAATGCTGAAGGGACCTAAGTGCAAAGCAGCTAGAGGCAAGGTAACCCAGCATCCTGGATGGAGATTTCAGAGCAACCAACCCCTTCTTTATTAATTGGGCAAAACATAGAAGCCACCAATGGTGTGATGTAAAATCTGGTATCTCAGATACATTAGACAAAAGTCTTGTTTGTTGTGAACCTAATCCTACACATAATAATTTCCTTCTAAGATGACCCCAGGGCAGAAGGGGGAAAGAGAAATAATTATAGGGGAACTGTGTGACGCCAGATGGCAGGTGTATTTGAAAGGCCTAACTATGACCTGTGGGCTTTAAAGGCTGGCGAGAGCCTTTTGCCAACCCATCCACCCTGGCCTGAAGACTTACAGCCATGGTTGTTATCCTGAGTCCCCCCGGGCACTGCAGAACCAGGTGTGGCTGCCTGCTGCCTCATTTCTTTACAACCAAGGATATAATCTTTATGACTATAAAAAAAATCACTCAGCTCACTCTAAGTTTTCTTATTTAGAAAAATCTCATTTTTATTCTTGTCTGCGGGAAGCTCTAACTCTGACTTAGAACTACCATGCCTTGTTTCCCTTTGTTGGTCCCCCCACCCCAAGTGCCTTGCATTCCTTTAATTACCTTCCATCAATATTTGGAAGAGCTGGTTTTGAAGAAATCTGCCCCCCTATCCCCGCTAAACATGTTAATCCATTTATGCTTCTAAACCCAAGTATTCATCCCACACATCAAAATATGTGAACCTTAGCAAGATAAAAGCTGTCCAAACCTGATTTTGTTTCTACACAGATGGCTATAAACATGACACTGGGATATTAGTCTTGGCTTTTCTTGACAGACCTGAAAATTGGCCATGCAGAACTGTTTAAAATTGGTAGGAAAAACTTACCCTGAAGTTTATTGTTGATGAACACAAGAGAAAACACATAATTAATGGAAATGGATGTCAGAATAAAGAAAAATGTGTTATCCACTTCATTTCTGAGTCCTAGCCAAAGGTGTTGAATAAAGCTAATATTTTAGAGGTGAAAGGGAACTTTTGCTTATTTTAGTGAAGTAAAAATTTGTGCTATACTTTACATGTGTAGTAATTAATTTATACCCTGACAAGTCTTTTCATTAAAAATACATTTTTTTAATTACAAAAGTATCATACAACAAAAATTTGAACAGTATCTGGACTAACAAAAAGAAAAGAAAATACCATATCCATTTAGAAAAACATATTATACACAATTTGATGTGTATCTTCTCAGATAGTTCACTGTGGATTTATATTTACATACGCTCATTTTATGTTACTGCTTTGTGGACCTTTTTTAAAAATTAAAATATCACAAGCTTTTTTCAGTATTAATAAATATACTTATAAAGTATTGTTAATGGCTACATAACATTTCTTTCTGTAGCTGTGCCATAATTTATTTAACCAGGTTGAACATTGAGGTCCTTTCCAATTTTGAATACTACATACTATGTTTATTTTGGTGAATATCCTTGCAGCAAAATTTTTATATATGCACCCATTATTAAAATTTCAGGATAAGGTTCCAGAAATCTAGCCAAAAGGACAATATATTTTAAATGGTTGTCATACATTTAGCAAAATTATTCTTGAGAAAGATGGTACTAGTTGACTTTCTTACAGCACTGTATTAGATTATCCATTTCCTCACACCCTGGACAGAACGGAATTTTTCCTTAAAATTTTTTTTTAATAAATTAAAGGTGAAATGGCATTTTCTTATTTTATAGGAGGTTCTCATATCTATTCTAAATTTGTTTTTTTTTCTTTTTTTTTATTTCAGCTTATTATGGGGGTACAAAAGTTCAGGTTATATATATTGCCCATGTGCCGCCCATCCCCCTGAGTCAGAGCTTCAAGCGTGTCCATTCCCCAGACAGTGCGCCTGGCACTCACCATGTAGTTATACCTCCATCTCCTCCCCTCACTCCCCACCTCCCCGAGTCAGCACCTTCAAACATGGCCATTCCCCAGACAATGCACAACATACTCATCATGTAGGCATACACCCATCCCCTCCCCCCACCCCCCGCCTCAGTCTGATATCCAATTGGTATCATTCCCAAATGTGCATTTAGGTGATGATCAGGGAAACCAATTTTCTGGTGAGTACATGTGATGCTTGTTTTTCCATTCTTGGGATACTTCACTTAATATAATGGGTTCCACCTCTCTCCAGGAGAACCAAAGAGATGTCGTATCACCGTTATTTCTTATAACTGAGTAATACTCCATGGTATACACATACCACAATTTACTAATCCATTCGTGAATTGATGGGCATTTGGGTTGTTTCCACATCTTTGCAATTGTGAATTGTGCTGCTATAAACATTCAGGTACAGGTGTCTTTGTCATAGAATGACTTTTGTTCCTTTGAGTAGATGCCCAATAATGGGATTGCTGGATTGAATGTTAGGTCTACTTGAATCTGTTTAAGGTATCTCCATAATGCTTTCGACAGGGGTTGCACTAGTTTGCAGTCCCACCAGCAGTGTATGAGTGTTCCTGTCTCTCTCTATTCTAAATTTGAATAAGGACATTCCCCAAAATGTGCTGTAATTCTTCCTGAAGTGCATGTGCCTAGGAGGCTGATTTGTAGAGAAGCAATGCTGTTTTTATCTCGCTGTAGCATTTGCACAGGACTTTGCTGTATTCCTGAAGTCCATCCAACGTAAATATCATTATACCACGTTCCACCTTCTTAGGTCTATAATATTCCATGTTTATGCTTCTAGTTTGGTTTTATGTTAATCTTGGAAATAGCAGAGGAACAATATGCACTCTTTGATTTTTTTTTTTTTACCCTAACCCTTGTTCTCTGAAATCATTGTTTTTATTTTTTTTTATGTATTTGCCTATTTCTGGTAGCACCTTTCAAATGTTCAAGATTCTCTTCAGAAAGAAATGCAAAATTCACAGCAGATACTAAAACAATGCTTCACCTGACAGAAAAACAAAGCAGGCTTTATTTTTTAAAAAATATTATATATACAGATCCTATAACTAATGAGAAAATTCTGGTCTTAAATCAGACCTTCAAAAATAGTTCTATAAAAAAGCACATAAACAGCATAAAATATTTGAGGTAATAAGGCACTCAAATGAACTAGTTCATTTTAATTAAAAAATAAACATATTTCTTTAGCTCACAGCTCCCTTTGGTGCTAGATATTTAAAGAGGTTTTTCCCCTACTGGTTTTTCAGTACTAGAGGATATACTGAACCCCAGGTGGGTACTAAGCACTACAGAAAGCCCTAGTTTCTGACACCTTACTTATTTGTCTGTGTTGGTAGGATGAAAGTGAATGATGGTTCTCTAGGCCTAGGCTACTATCATTGGGTGTTGGAAGGTTCTAGGTACTAACACTGTGTAATTGCAAAAGGCCATTTTCAGTTTATGGACAGAGAAAGAATGAGTCCAGAGTCATGCCCTTTGTGGCCAGTGGCAAATAAAACATCTGCTCAATTACACCTGCTTTGTCCAGGGTTCCAGTTGTATCCACAGCATATTCAGTGCTGGGCAGCAGACAGTTGCACCTGAGAGTGAAAAGACTGAGAAATCATCTACTGTGCTTCTAAAATGGGAAAATAAATTGGAGTAACTATATAGAAGGGTCTTTTGGCATATGTAAGTGGTCTTTTAATAAAGATGTGAATTATTTTCAGCAATTTATAAAATAATCCCCTAAGAATTGGCCGATGAAGGAAAAAGATGAGCTAATGGCATATCAACTATTAATAGTTCATATAGTGGGTATTTAGGTACAGTGTATATCTGCAGTTCCACAGCAGAGAAAAAGATTTTTTTCTTCTCAGTCTGTGTTAGAATGTATTGGAAAGGAAAACAACACCTGGTTTGAAGAGAAACTTAAAGATTTTTAAGAGACTATTTACATATGTAGTCAGTAAAGAAAAGGGCAGATGTCAAATAGCATTTTGAAAACCTAAGTATAGCAATTTAAGAAGAGTAGCGGATTAAAGTTGAAGAAATTACTTTGTGCTTATTCTACACAGCTGTGCCATAATTGAGAACGGTTAGAAAAATGTGGGAAGTTGGCCCTCTTCGTAGTCTAAGGGTTCTTAGTCTTGGGTCCGTGGACCAAAATGGAGTCTATAGATAGAATGTCAGAAGTCAATGAATTTGGATAGGGGAAAAAATCACAAGTTTAATTTCACTGATCTCTAACCAAAATTTAGATTCCTTTCTATTGTGAATGTAGACTATAAATCATAGTAATATTAGCAGTATCTGTGTGTGTCGCCAATAGAAATCATACATACTTTCATATATTACTGTTCTTATAGATATCACTATTTCAAAATTTTTATAGTTATTAGACCCAACATTGATGTTATTTAAAACATTAATAAAGAAGCATATATGTTACTATATCATATACTTGGGGATTTTTTGATATTTTGATAACAGAATTTCAATATAATTAGTTTCCTTGGTGATCCTAATATTTTATGGATTTAAAGACATTATTTTAAGAAAAAGTGTATGTGAACTTCCCAGACTGCCAAAAGGGTCCACAGCAGAAAAACAGTTTATGAACCCTCTTCATCAATGGATGCATATAAAAATCGATCAATAGAAATGAGAGAGAACTACAAGGAAGCAGTTTTCACATTTTCAAATTTGTAGACTCTGCTTAAAACTGATAGATTGGAAATTTAAAAGAAGTCAGGTTGTGGGCAGTTTAATTCCACTATTTAAATATTTAAATTCCCATCTCTAAAGAAAGATAGGCTAGCAGGATAAGGGCTTAGATTTAAAGAAACTTGTAGCCAACAGAAGAAAGTATTTTGATGGAATAACCTGTGCTCACAATACCCAGAGACTTTAGAGCTTCATGAAACATACCCAGATTGAAAGGTAGCTCAAATGAAAACCTCTATGGAAATAATTTGACAGCATTTTTTTGAATTCCTCCTATATAATCACAGTAGTGTTAAAGCCCAGCTTTGACCTCCAGGAGTTTAAGGTCTCTTTAGGAAAAACTAACCATCAATGAAGACATTTATGATTACCTACAAACATATACAAATAAATAAGATACAACCTGAGTATGTAGCTAATGACTTGGTTCACCTTGGGTTGATGAGTAGATGAATGGGAGAATAGGAAATGGAAGCAGAAGGTGATATAAAGGCATCCCTGAAGTATAGAACAAGGAAAGTGCTGAAGCAGGGAGCTAGGGCAGTAGAAAAGCAAGTCTGTGTTTCATAGTGGGAGACGTGGGCTGTGGAAGAAGAGGAAGCAGGTTCAGAAGGGGAAAAAGGAGCAAGCACTAGGCTAAAACATGAGATTTGTTCTTTTAGTTTAGCTCATACGCTGGAGGCAGGTTGTGAAAGCCACTGGGTATAGGGAGAAATGCAAGAAAGAAATTGTCATAGGAGAGACCAGAAGAGAGTCTCCAGTCTGGAAATACACACAAAGTGGTGAGGGAGTCCATGCTGCAGTAAGGTGGCCACTGTGAAGCTCAAAAGCAACAGGTAGATCTGACAGATGTGAAGGTAAAATGAATGTTGGACTATTGAGGCATGTGTGGACAGGAGAAGGTAAAGGACACAAGGACAATGTGGTTGGAATCTGAGAAATTTAGAAAGACAATGCTCTAGACCAACAGGTGAGAATCTGGTCCCATACTCTGCCTTGACCATGGACTCCTTCACCCAGGAGTACATTTCTGTACTTCATTTTTCCTTCTACCAAGTGGGGCGAATATGTAAAATTAAGCAACATCCCAAGGAGTATAATCCTTTGGATTGAAAAAACGTTACCATCTTTTATAAATTTTGTGATTTCTCTGTAGATTGAAAACAAAAACCCACCTTGCGAGTGAGAACACAAAAACAAACTAAATCAGAGCTACACTGCTCTTAAAGGATCTTAAGCTGTGTAATGCCAACCCATTATCAGAACTAATGTCATTGTTCCAAAGGGTTTACCTACCCATAATTTCTTTTACTTTTTCGCGGAGAATCATCCTGGTGCTTATTGCATTTTGTATACAGCATGAAAGTGTCAAAATGTGGACTTTGAAACTCAGGCAAAAACTTCAATGGGCTACTGAAGGACATTATATTCAGTAGCTTAAAAATCTGATGGGCTCATTTTAGTCCCTGGATTTCTATTTTTTATCATGCCTTTTTATTTTCATTTTATGGTTGTAATTTAAGTTATAAATAAGCAAGGAAGAATCACATCCTGATATCTGTGATTATCAGAAATATTAAACAGTGATAAATTTTCCTATTGTCATTTAGAACTACGGGGCACCTAGCAAGGGACCTAGGGAGTATTTGTTAATTTGTTAAGGGACAGTTGTGAAACACCTTAGAAATAAGGCCTCATGTGCTTTATTTAATCTTTTTTAGGAATGGGAAATTTAGGCATCTTGTTGTGTATTCTCTTAAAAATATATTTTATTTTTATAAAACCAAATAACAACAATCTTTGCTTTCAAAACAATCAGAAACTTTTGCTGACTGTTGGCATAGTGTCATAGTTCACTTCCCAAAAGGATTTACTGAGTTGCCCAATCTGAACAGTGAATTCTGCACTACTTTTAAAAGATAAATTGAGTTACCTAAAGTTATTTGCAGGCCAGGCACGGTGGCTCATGCCTGTAATCCTAGCACTCTGGGAGGCAAAGGCAGGAGGATGATTTGAGCTCAGGAGTTCGAGACCAGCCTGAGCAAGAGCGAGACCCCATCTCTACTAAAAATAGAAAGAAAATTAGCTGGACAACTAAAAAATATATAGAAAAAATTAGCTGGGCATGGTGGCACATGCCTGTAGTCCCAGCTACTCGGGAGGCTGAGGCAGTAGGATTGCTTGAGCCCAGGAGTTTGAGGTTGCTGTGAGCTGGGCTGACGCCACGGCACTCTAGCCCAGGAAACAGAGTGAGACTCTGTCTCAAAAAAATAAATAAATAAATAAATAAAGTTATTTGCAAAATAAATTTTATAAACAAGTACTCTTTGATTAAATAAATGTGTATATAAACAGTAATTAAAAGGAAAAAAACTAGAATGTAGTAACTGAAAGATATTGTTGAGTAAAGGCAGCAAAAATAATGTTTTTAGGGAATAGTAATATAATTACATATAATAATATACATTTATAATTAGTTACAGTAAATTCAATTTTAATAAATTATGTTGACTTTTAAATACGTTAGCAGATTTATCCTCTAGTGGAACACAGAATTTTTCCTTTTGGAAAATTAAGAATAATTTTTGAATGCCAGCATATTTTCTAATGTTTCATTTTTTATTTAAGTTAGAAGTTGAAATATATCATTTTCTTTAAACAATACTTGTCAATAAATAAAATAAGGTTAGTAACAAATTCATATGTGTTTAGACTTTAGTTGGACGCATTGGGTTATTGGCTTTATTAGAAGAGACAATTGTTTACTATACCATGTAGTTCATAAACCTATACTCAAATGGATATAATACAACTCAAGAGAAATGCTAGAGAAGTATTTCCAGTGAGGTACTCTGGAAAATATAGAATTTGGAGGAGCACCAAGATGCCCTAAAAAACAAGAGGAAGCTACTCAGTTCAGAGTTTGTTGATTCAATCCCCCAAACAAGGAGCCTTTATTTGTAGCTAAGCATCTGGTTCTGTTCTCCTCTACTCTCTTAAACAGTTTCATTCTTCTTTTGCCTTATTTTCCCCATCTGTGTTTCCCCTAGATATATTAATTCACATGGTTTCAATTTGAAAACCATTTTTGTGCCCTTTGTTTTTCTCCCCAATAGTTTTAGTCTGTTGTCAATTGATCAAGATTGCTGTGCATACGTAGTTTAGTCCACAAATTTAATTCCTATGCAGTGTAGAACGGTTTGTGTCAGTCATTGTGAAGAATTAATGTCTTCAATATTATGCTTTACCCACAGTAAGAAAACTAGCACTTATGATGGATGCAGAAATTTCTTAAGATGGCAATCCAATGTCTTTATTCAAGATTATAGATGCTGGAACCAACTGTCTAGTTCAAGGCCCAGTTCTCAAATGTAATAACTGGGTGACATCAGGAGGTTCCCTACTCTATGTGCTTCAGTTTCCTCATCTCCAAAATGGAAATGTAGAATCTACTTCATAGAACTGCTTTGCTAAAATCCTGAGATGATTGACATGACACACTTTGCACAGTGCCCGACACTTCTGTTCGTGGTTATTGTTATTAGCCCATCAGAGAAACTCTAGCTTATTGGGAACCTAAGTGTATTCTTCTTAGGACTCTGATTTCAGTGTGTACCTGTAGTATATCTTCTCTCTTAAAAAGATTTTTAAAGAATTTAATCCTGACCAATTAAAAGAGTTCCCCAAATGATAAATTACCAAAATAAAAATGTAAATCCCACAGCTTCAATAGCTAAGGCTGCACTGGTTACTTTAAGGAACACTGACTACGGAACCTCAGATGAATCCAGTGTGTAGAAAAACTTGGCACCTTGGGTACAAATGTTTGATAAATGTGGTTTACTGCACCACGTGATTTCCTTACTACCAGGAACATTTTGTTACTCTACTTACAAATTATTTGTCTCAGTTGAGCATGTTCCCTAAACTAAAGGTTTTCCCCTATCATGTAATTACTGTTTTAAAAATAAAGCCAGATTTTTTTTTATGGTTTAGGGAATACAAAAATATAAGGCATGTTTTTCTAATTATGAAACTGCTGTCAAACAGGCCTATAAAGCAGATGCACTTTGCAAATTAGAGGCTGAATCCAAGGTTCCTATGGCTCTAAAATGGCTCCTTCTTTGGCCGCTGATGTAGCCTGTGGCACTGAAAGCAGGTGTGATGTGAACATACTGTCTCCAAGACCAAACTTCCCTCTGTAATCCTCCCAGATGCCGGGCAGATCCAAATATCCTTCGGCAGTCAGATTCCATGTTGGCACCACCTGCTAGCAGAGAATTTACAGAAACTGAACTCTGGATGCTTGATCTTTCAAGGCTCCCATAGACCCAAGTCCCCCTGACATAAGGACTTAGTTTAATTTCTCAACCTGTCAGATGGGTGGTTCATCTCAGCAACTCTTACTTCTCACTTTCCTTTTTGCCTCTTAATTCCTTTTGCTGTTAACAGCTTATGGGTTTTCTGAAACCTGTGAAAGATTCTTCCTAATTCAGTATTAACTAGATTTTTCATGATTACACTCACAGTGTGAATCAGAGTAGCTGAGAGAACACTGCCCCATTTCCTATATATTCAGACTGGCTACTCATTAGTAAGAACTACTGTTAGAAGATCTTTCTCAAACCTTTAGTCTCTTGTAAAGAAATAGACTCTGCTTTTGTCCTCATCTTCCCCCTGAAAATATGTACCTAAAAGCAACTACTTGGAAATTTCTTTCAATTTCTTTTTGAGACTCAATGTCAGGTTTATTTAAAGGAAAATTTTCTCCAGTTCTGTTTTCCTTTATGTAGAAGCAATTTAATGACTTCTTTTTTTTTTTTCTGGTTGGAGAATAATGTCCATATTCTATTAAGTAGAGTCACTTGGACAAAGACCATCTCCCTGACGATGAAAGATGGGAGGGAAATTAAATTCTACTTGAAGCTGGGTATTGCGTATGAAAATGAGGAAGGACAATCAATGTAAGAAGCTAGTGCAGCCAGAAAATGGCAAAAAGCACCTCCTTCAGGCAGCAACCTTTCAGATATTTCATCTTAACGCTGATTTCCATGCCGGTCAAACAGGATGAGGTTCTGTGGTTACGTCAGCACATACCCGGGAAACTTGCCTAAAATTACTCATGGTTCAATGAGTGGCCTTGATTACAGTTTAAATGTCCTCAGCCCAAGCCAGTGACCTTGAGTCAAAGCATTGCTTTATATGAGTGTGTAGATCCAGACCCCACATCCAGTTGTTCCCACCATCATCTACTATAGTTTTTTTTTTTGCTTGTTTGTCTTAGTCACACTTGCAAAAATGATATGAACTCTGTCTCAGATAAATTCAAGGACCTTCACCTCTTGGCCATGGTGTGGATGCTAATTACTAAGACCTGATTAGAAATTACCAGTTTCCAAAGGTGCGATATACATCCTCTTTTAATTTCAGGAGTTAATCTTAATTATAGAAATCAGTGGTTTAATTCTACTAAGTTTTGTCGTGAAAGATTTTTTGGGGATGAAGATGAAAATTTATTACTGAATTTTTAGAGGCAAGAAGCACTTTCTACTAGAGAAATAGAAGTTCTTTGGGATGGAGGTGGTTCAGGAAAGTATCAGCAAGATGAGAAGGCCATAAATGTAGCAATAAAACCCAAGTGTGCTGGGATTTAGAACAGACCCCAAGAGGCAACATGAATATACTCAAGTTATTCCATGTCAGTTTCTGAGATATCTTTGGAAAAAATGCAGAGTATTTTTATAAGTTCAAAGGCTCATAAGAAAATCATGAACAGAAAATTTCTAAATAATGTGTTATTTGCGGTGTAAAAAAAAAGCAGAAAAAGATCACAAAATGAAGTTTTAGAGACTTTTGGGTCATAGGAAGTATTCTAATTCAATATTTAGCAATAATGAAGACCTCAATCCAGATTTTTAATCCCTAAAGTCAGAGCCTTGCATTTTGTTTTGTTTTCAGTGGCCTTCAATATTTAGATACATACACATAATATTTACTGTTAGGTATTCTGCACACTGTAGGTCTTTGACATGTGAACTGCTTGCTGTGGATCTCCTAATGGTCAAGGTGAATGTGGTAGATAGAACTATAAGTTGGCTGGTTGAAGCTTTCTGAGAAAGATATTAGAGTCAAAACCAAACCTGTGTTTTGGCAATATAAGAGGGCCATTTTTATTTTTTGAATACTCAGAGACTAGCTGTTTTGCAATAATAATAAAAGAATAATAATGAATTTGTTATAAGATTATGCACATGAAATACCAGTTATACCAGACATAAAGAGCAAAACTCCCACTCCCAACAATTCCCACTTGTTGATGTGAGCCAGATGGAGAACAGGTCGTGGAACATTACACCAGTCTATGCCCTTGACGTTTGCAGACATTTTCCCTGGCTGTCTCTGCATCCAGGTTACTCAGGTTGGGCTCACCAATGTCAGCCTCCATTCATTTATTGATTCTACTCATTCATTTATATTTATTCCAAAAATATTTATTAAGCACCTACTATTGTCCAGGCCTCGTACTAGCCCTGGAGAGACAGCAGTGTGCACATTAGGCAGGCCCCTGACTTCACAGTCCAGAGGTTTTTGGTGACACTGGCATCTCCATTAGGAAGGGAAAAGCTTGGGCAGAACTTCCACAGTGAGCAGCTCTCTGCCCTCCCACCACACCTTGTGCAGGGAAGGGCTTGTTAGGAGCACAATGACGTGATTTTCTCTACTATTTCTTAAGCACAGGCACAGCTTCCTGAGGAGCATCTCTCCTTCACCTCTCCCTTTAATGAGAACTTACCTACCCTTATCAGCTGTCCTTACCTGTATGGGACCACAGGGCCAGCTTTATCCATTACCCTCACAATCACCCTACTCTGCTTTACTTCACTATGTGCTTTAAGGTGACAATAAAAAACTGCCAGTTTTCATGACGACACTGACTTGTAGGCCTAGCCTGTAGGAGCTCCATACAAACATTTATACTAATCCATCTCCCATTGGTTGGACCAGAGAGTGGAAAAGCTGAGTTCTCAGCAGGGACTGTTTGACTTGGGAAGCACAGGATTCTGGCAGGATGTGGGTGGTAAAAGCTCCATCCAACTCCTAAGGCAGTTGACCATTGCAAAACCCCTAAAGTGAGCAAAAGCGGAGCAGAATTCCCAAAAAGTACCTTAGACCTTAGGTAGTGTTCTAGGCCTTTCAGTGTCTTGCCAGTCTCATCTCAATTGATTCTCACAGTTTAATTCTCATACACACCATGTGTAGGAAATGTTCAATCTACCACATTTTATTAGGTATATCCCCAATATTTTACCTTTGTGTTTACCTGAGCACAAAGCTCTCAATCTTAGCCTATTATCCTCATAGTTTCTTCTTGGAGAAAGTATATGACATACCCTTTAACTTGGAAATATATGACTGCCCAGAGGGAGAAAATCCACAACTAGAGAAAGAACAACCTCTGGACTGGCTCAGAGTATATGATATGTGCACATCATGAAGATACCACGTGTGTCTTGGGAATCTCTTACTCCCCCGACACTCTTACCCCAGCACAGTGTCTCTTGCTGCTGTGAGGTATGTGGAGCAGAACTCATGCTAGTTTTCACATAGAGAGGAAAGTGACAGCTTGCTGGCTGACCTCTGGGAGATCAGAAATACGTGCATTTAAATGACACGAACATACCGAGTTCACCCCATATCTCATATGGATTAGATCAGTGGCATCCTCTGGGAGTGGGTGGCCTAGACCATTGACCCCTAGAAAAATTATCTTCTGTATTTTTCCTCCCTGTAATATTTTTTCCCAAAAAAACACAGGGAAACCAATTTTATCACATTGAAAATCAGGTATAGTCATCAATTACATAGATATTTAAAAGACCCTTGAAAGTTGCTAAAAGTACTATGAAGAAGTTTAAAATGTGGTCCCTGACCTTGAGAAGCTAAAAACATAGTTGGAGAAACAAGACACAGACACATTAAAATTTAAGAGGCGATGCAGAGCCACATATGATTGAGTGCTGGATGACTCAGTGCTTCAGGAGTGCGGAGGAGGGAGAGGTGGGATTTGACCAGACTATGACGAACGAGTACAATTGGGATTGGCTGGCAGAAGGACATCCAGGAGGGGGCCACTATGTAGGCAAATTCTAGAGATGGAGATAGACGAAGTATTTGGGGGCACAGTATATTAATGAAATATGTAAGTAAGAATTTGGGTAGAGATGAAGCAGGAAATGTATTCAAGCCAGTGGACTGGGGAGCCTTAAATGCCATCCTTAGCAATCTTGTTTTGATGAGAATCTAATAATCTCTTAAGGATGTTTTGAGTAGCAAATAAGACAGAGATGCTGGTTTGGGCCAAACTGGCCATGATCTTTCAAATCTGCACATTTTGCAAATACTGGAATCTCTGCCTCAATCTTACTTCTTCACTTTTTTCCAGCAAATCACTATGTATTCTGCAATAACTAACTCAGCCCTGTGAAAATTTTTCAGATGTACCCAGGGAAAGTTTGTTCCTCAGTCTTCTGAGTTTCCACAATGATTCAGACACAGCTGGCAGAAGATAGAGCTCGTGGTGACTTCCTTCTTGCATTCCCTATCTGTAATAGTGGGCTTGGCACATGGATGGATCATATCACCACACAGTATGCTCCCCAGAGAGCAAGTTAAATGGTACTACCTATCATTTATTGGGTGTTTGCTGTGTATCAGGCATGGTACTAGACACTTGATTTATATTAACATATCATCTCTAATCTTCTTGACTATTCAAAGGGTTATTAACTCCATGGTGGAGCTGAGAAGGTTTGCCCAAAGTCTCATAGTTACTAAATAGCAGTGATGGGCTCCAAAGCCTTTTCTCTTTGCTTCTACTGGTTATTTTCTATCTTTTAGAGGCCTAGAGCACGTATCATGGTGTATGAAACATGAAAAATGCTGAGCACGTGTTTTTAAATGAAAAAAGAAAAGCACTAGACAATACTATCAATGGACAGAAAAACATAAGGCCCCAAAGATCTTTAGCTGAGTGTACAGAGCCTTGCTTCTGCCATCTACCAATGCACATTTTGGGGAGACAGCACATGCCAGCCTGAGTCCCTTCTTCTGCAGTCGGCCAGGGCCAGCAGGAGTCCTCATAAGTCCTCAACTTGCCTGAGCTGCCTCTTCAATACAATGAGGGATTTGGACTAAATGACTTCTAAGGTTTCTTCTAACTTTCATATTCTATTCTAAGGTCCAAGAGAGCAGCATGTTTAAATTAATTCACATGAAAAGACAAATGACTACCAGTCCTACTTTTCCTCTTCCTAAGAGTTTTTACAACTTAAAAGGGATACTTGTCCATTGATGTGGCAGAATATTAGGCAACATGAGAGTATTTGTGTACAGAGATGTTGCCTAGCAGGTCGGTCCCACTCCATGCGTCTCTCAAAGCTGACTTAGGTGCCCCAGTCTTGAGCATCCTATGCATACCTCCCTCGTAATGCCCGTCACACCACATGATAACAGTTCATTATCTGGTAAGTTTGTATGATCTTGTCCATTAAGCTAGGGTATCTTCAAGAATCTGGCTTTTATCTCTGAATGACACATTTTTGGTACCTACTCAGAGCTAAATTCCTCCATGTTCATAGGGGATTGATTCCAGGACCCCTTAAGATACTAAAATTATTGGATGCTCAAGTCCTTTATGTAAAATGGTGTAGGATTTGCGTATAACCTATGCACATTCTCCCATAGACTTTAAATCATCTCTAGATAACTTTTTATACTTAATACAATGTAAATGCAATGTAGATGGTTGTTATACTATATTATTTACATTATTTTTACTGTATTATTTTTATTTTTTTCAAATGGTTTCAGCCTGTAATTGGTTGAATTCATGGATGCTGATCCCATGAATATGGAGGACCAACTGTACTTTGGCTGAATGGATGGATCAATTTATATACTCTTAAATCTTTTTAAAAGAGGATCTTAGAATCAGGTTCTTCCACATATTTATTACACTTATGTTCTCCCACAAATGATGTAAGGATCCTCTGCACATCTCTCCTCTGGTCCCTCACTGCCCACTTTTCTTCTCCTGGGATCTGAGGGACCCCAGGTCCAGAATCTACCTCACCAGCCTCCTGCCCTGCCTGGGAGGAAGCACAGATCCTCTTTAGTACTCAAACCTGAGAAAGCCATACTGAGGATGGGCCTCACCTTGACGGGAGGACTGCTGCCTCTTCGCAGTCCGGAGAGAGTTGGAGGCTCTTTAGCCTGGATGCAACCTCTTCCCTGAGGACCCCAGCTCTGTAAAATATTTTAATCATCTTCTTCATCTCATTAAAGGGCAAAACCTATTCCAAAGGGTCTGAAGCCTTCTCTTTGTTCCCCACGTAAGGAGCAGGTGGTGTTTTGGGTGAGAGGGGAAGGAAGGGGTTACAGTGAGGGAGAGAAGACACACAGAGGCCTTCTGAACGCTGTAAGAGAAAGGACTTAGATTCTGAAGGGAAACCATGTCATTTGCCTAAGATTCTATCTGCAAGGCGAGAAGAAATATTACACCATGTCACCCATTAGAAGTCAAAATACATACTTGCCTCCAATTTCTTTTTCAAAGCTGAATTTCACTGGTAAGGACCTACAACTTACCAGTGACAATGTCAGAGTTTAGAACTTGACAGTGATCATGGGTAGTAGTTTTGCTTCCATTCTATTTTGAATCCTTTATTGTAAAATATATGTCTTATGCCTCATTTGTTGTAAAATCTCTTTTATTGTGGTACTTAATTAATGATCACTTTGACCATTTGTGGCAAGTGGCCAAAAATTGATCTTCTCTGCCTTTTTTTTTAACTACTAGTGTTTGAGAAAAGCATATTAGGTAAAAAACATATCAATCTGCCATATCCATTAATAAACTGGAGAAATTGGCTGTGATTTATTCTTAAATTATATATTAAGGGCTTCTAAAAACTACCAATTGTTTTGAATACTGAAATAATATGCTGTGAAATTCAAAGTTAAAATGTATTATATATTTATGACTTAGATGAGAACATATGCACATAAAATTTTGAATCTATTTTATGATTTGATAATGATTAGAATGGGAAAGAGAAACAAAAAAGGGGAAGAAAGAAAGAAGGAAAAGAGGGAGGAGGAAGGGAAAAGAAAAAGAAAGAAAATCTTGATACCTAAATTTATTACTCAGTTCTAGTTCTAAAGAGATTTTAAAGGATTCTGACATTGAATCCTATGTAGCTAGCAAGAAATGTTTACCCCAAATGTAAAAGATTCATTAATACCATATGTTGGTACCAGCATAGAAGTCTGACATTTCTTTCTGTCCCAAAGAGCTTGCTTTTGGTGAACAATGAAGCTTAAGAGCTATAAACTCTTTCAGGCCTTTCAGAATCTTTTAATGACTTGGCTTCTACAGCGAGACCAACCAAAGGCCTGCTGCTTGTGATATCAGAGTTTAGCTTGCAGCCCATAAATATGGAAAGTGCAGTTTGTCACTTGTATTTGTTTTACACTTACAAATTAGGAGACACATTTACTATAAATATAGTTGGCATCCAGAGGTTTCAAAGCTAAGAATATGCACGTTCAAAATGTCTTTGCCTTATTTATGCTGTGGCTACCACATTTGTATAAACAGAAAATTACTCCATTCATGCTTTATTACTTCTTCTTTTGTACCACAGCCTTGACCCCAGTCATCATAAATTGAGAAATAGTGGGGAACTAATGGAGACAGATGGGAATATGGCTTGCCATTTACTCAAATTGGTAAAGTAATTAACCTCAAGGTGCTGGTTTGCAAGAAAAATTGTTGGAATATCTCAGGACGTCGGTAAACAGACTCCTGCTTTAACCAGTTCTGACAACTGCATCATAAACTAGACTTATTCTGTTCAATTGACCTGTCAACATCTTGAGTCCAAATAAAGATTTGTATTACAGTGCACTTGCTGAGAAGTGGGAGAACACCACTGCTGTTTCTTTTCAAATGGGTTGCTGTTCTCTGCCTGCTAGATAGTAGCTGGACTGTCATATATTCATTCTTCAGCTATTATATTCCTTAGAAATCTTCCATTACTGATTGTGTGACAGCTTCGTGACAGCAGATGGTAGTCATTTGGCTCCAGAAAATGAAATGAAAAAACATGGGCCAGGCTGGCTGGGCTCATTTAGAACAGCAGTGGACAGAGGCCAGATCTAGATTTTATTTATCCAGGGACATCCTGTAATGAAGCCAAAGTTGCACTGGTAGCATGTAGTTCCCTGCAGATTGGGGGGTGGGACTGGATTTCTGCAGATTATTATATAAATCAAAGGTGGTCTTGTAAGTAGGGCAATTTTACTAAACCAAACCAGAGTATATTCCTTCCAAAAGCTAACAGATTTCACTTATTCTGAACAGGTCTCAGTCTCTCCCCCCATCCCTTTCTCTCACTCTCTTTCTCTTTCTCTCTCTCTCTCTCTCTGTCTCTTTCCCTTCACTCTTTTTTTAGGAATAGCACTTAGATTCCTCTTTTCCCCATTATCAGCAGTGAGTTGTGTTCATAGCAGTGAGTTCAGTCATCATACCACTGTAGCTTCCCGATATTCAGTTGTAATTGGGAGAGGTTTGAATCATTTAAGCCTGTATGGCTGTTCATTTCATGTTTCAGTTTGCAGTTGAAGCAGTCATAAAAAAAAAAAAAAGGAAAAAAAAAAGCTCTGTGATATCACCATAAAATTTATCTGGAAGGCATATGTCATGGGAACATAAAGAGTAATTTTCATCTAAAGTAAATACATCCATTCATGAGAGAAGAAAACTAAAAATGTTTCATGGCATCTCAATTTGAAGAAAACTCAGTTGATTCAGGAACAGTAAGGAGGTCTGGGTTATCCTGTTGACTCTCCTCATGCATATACCTATGGAAAAATGTTCACAAAATGAGCAAACCATATCTTATTAGCTCCACTCCAGGAGGGAAGTAGTTGCTTGAGAATCCGAAGGCTGCGTCTAGGCTCAGGGAGGGAAAGTATCCTAGCCACAAGTTTCCGCTGAGCTGGCAAGCACTGGTCTTCCCACCTACTGGTTCATCTGAGAAGACTCAAAAATATCTGTTCTTTCAAAGGGTAGATCCATAACTGACTTGAACATGAGTTTTTCCCGTAGACCTATTTAGGAGAAGAGGGACTAAATAATGACCTGTCTACTTGTCTTCAAGTTTTATTTTTTTAATGCCTATCTGAAAGTCCATACAACTCTTCATGTTAAAAAATATGCCCATGCTTCCTGCAAAGTTGCCTAGAAACTTTGTCTAAATACTGAAAGTTAGTTTCTCTTAATTCTGTTGCAGTCTCTGAAGATTGAAAAAATACTTCCCAGTTTAAGACAAACTAGAGATTGGGTTCATGCAGATGCTGTGATTTGCTGTTTGATCTTAAGTTCTTTCTCTTGAAAAGTGAGTTATCGCTATTGAACTCAGTAGGAGACATTCTCCCCCCCTCTCCCAGCAATCTTCCTGTGAGGCTAACGTGTTCATCTTCATTGGAATCTCCTTTCCCCTGACCCACTTCCTAATCCTAGTTGCCTTTTCCAAAAAAGAACTAATGCTGACATTCTAGTGTTCCTGTTGTGCCCAGAGCTCTCCAACTCAGTCTTCCAACTGTGCTCCTCAAAAACTGGAATTGGCCGGGCGCGGTGGCTCACGCCTGTAATCCTAGCACTCTAGGAGGCCTAGGTGGGAGGATCGCTCGAGGTCAGGAGTTCGAGACCAGCCTGAGCAAGAGCAAGACTCCATCTCTACTAAAAAAGAGAAATTATCTGGACAACTAAAAATATATAGAAAAAATTAGCCGGGCATGGTGGCACATGCCTGTAGTCCCAGCTACTCGGGAGGCTGAGGCAGTAGGATCGCTTAAGCCCAGGAGTTTGAGATTGCTGTGAGCTAGGCTGATGCCACGGCACTCTAGCCTGGGCAACAGAGAGAGAGACTCTGTCTCCAAAAAAAAAAAAAAAATACTGGAATTGTCAGCCTACTAAGCATGGTCTTTGTTTCTTGGACTTTGTGACTAATAGTTTTGATTTCATATAATAGTAGTGTTTGTGATGTGAACAGTTTTAAAAAGTCAACATGCTATTTTCACAAGCACCTAAAATCTAATGCTTTACAATCAAGATAAAATCTCTCAATATAAGGAATAGGCTTTAAAGAAAACACTGTGAATTCAAGGTGTCCATATCCACACTGACTTCTACAAAATGAAGTCCAAAATTACAAAGTTGCATATTTTAGACTACTTCTTATTTTAAAAAAGACTTTATACATTTTTTGGTGCTGGGACTTTATCACACATGAACTTCAAATTGAAGGCTACATAGGTTATAGTTCATAGGAGTTTTCATGTTTGTGTTTTGTGGCTGATGACTGCATTATCTTAAATGAGTGATGACATCACAGATTACATCAAAAATGCTTTCAGGATGTCTTCTGCTCATGCCTATTTCCATGATTAAATTAACCATGAGTTAATGTGTGACTGTTAAAGAAAACACAAGGCAGCATTTTGCAATGATAGCTAATGGATTAGAATGGCATTAAATATTTTCCTCCTGGCAGACATAACATTTTATAGTTTGGCTTTAAAATAGAGGGTATTTTATATACACTGCAATTTCATTCACTTATTTCTCAGACTTTGGCACCTCCATTGGCTAGTTCAAACTTTATGTCATCAGCAGAAGAGAGCGCATTTAACTTATTGCAGTCTCTTATTAGGCTCATGTTTTTAGCAGGCACTGGAAGCTATGGAAAGTGAGAATAAACCCAGTCTTAAGTGGGCACATTTCCATATTTTTGCATGTCTGTGTATCCGTCCGTTATGTTTATGTGTCTATATTTATTTGCTCCCCAACCTTTGAGAAGTTGAACAGTTTCAATCCATTTGTTACCTGAATTGTTTTCTCCTGTTTTAAAACATTTTAATTTATAATCAGACAAGAAGAACAGATGTAAGAGTTGTAATTTAATCATTTTATTGCTATCTTTGTATATTTTGAAGAATTAGGTATTGTACTCATGGGAAGTCGTATTTTATGCCTAGTTGGAAAAATGAATAATGTAATAATATGCAAAATGTAAAGTTTTAGAACTTCACTACTGAGTAAGGCATATAAACTAATGATCTGGTTAAGGTCCCCTGTGCACCATAATAAATATGGACTAAATTTGTCATTATAGCTTTAGACAGAGGTTTCAGGCAACAGATTTAATTAAATCCTTTTTTAATATTCATACTTCTAAACTGCATAATTCCCTTCTACTGTAAAACTGAGTGCTATATTAAAACAAACAAAAACGGCAGATTACTAAATGGATATTAGCGTGAAGTCAATAAGCATTTAATTCTGGAGAGAACTCTGTGAGGGGAGAGGAAGCTTCGTGGAGCTTGCCCAGGAGATCTTGACTCAGATCTGGGAAGCTTGTTCACAGAAGCTTACTTCTGTTTTCATGCTGACGTTTTTAGGGGAGGTTAATTAGTTATTTGTGGAGCTCATGAAGGACAGAGGGACAACACAAGAAGGCCCTTTGTTAGCCATTGAAGAGAGATGGATATTGAAAAACATAATTCAGAGTCCATGAGAAATGTGTTGATAACATTGAGGTAGTCTGGACTATCTGGGTACTGATAGCTTTTAGAAAGGTTAAATAATAAGGTCCATTACCCTGTAAGGTCCTGTCCTCCTGTGACACCTGGCCCAGGAACTAGAGAGTTCCTCCAAATACTGTAATAGCTCCTCCTAGATATTTGTACAGAGAAAAATCTGGATGTTTATGTTCCTTTTTCTGTGATTAAAGGCTCCATTCTGAATATTTTCATGGGAACATTTCTTGTATGGAGAGTTATATTATCCACAGAATAACTAAATATTAAATCTTTGAAAGAAGTGTTTGACTAATACCATTACCCAACTTTATGACCATCCTTGTTAAATAACCACAACAAACCCCACTCCCCCAAGGTAATTGGTTGGGTCAAATTGCCAGTGGAATCTATAAGTCTGCTTAAAATCTGATTAAATATTCCCTTAATGCATTTTACCCACCTGTGCTGGAGTTTTGTAGATCCAGATTTTTCTGTCCCTTAACCAATTTTCTCCCACTAAATTAAGACTTCTCTCCTACTCATCATTGTTTATACAGCACCTGTCATCAGTGCCTGGTACAGATTTGGGATTAACAAATGTAAACCGAATGAATGGAATTTTACATAGAATAAATAGCATTGTAAATTTTTGTATCAAGAATAACCATGTAGAGCAGCTGATCTGACCCCCAAATTATATAGATTTAAGAACTAGAGGCCGGGCGCGGTGGCTCACACCTGTAATCCTAGCACTCTGGGAGGCCAAGGTGGGTGGATCATTTGTGCTCAGGAGTTCGAGACCAGCCTGAGCAAGAGCAAGACCCCGTCTCTACTAAAAATAGAAAGAAATTATATGGACAACTAAAAATATATATAGAAAAAATTAGCTGGGCATGGTGGCACATGCCTGTAGTCCCAGCTACTCGGGAAGCTGATGCAGTAGGATTGCTTGAGCCCAGGAGTTTGAGGTTACTGTGAGCTAGGCTGACGCCACAGCACTCTAGCCTGAACAACAGAGTTGAGACTCTGTCTCAAAATAAATAAATAAATAAAAAATAAAAAATAAAGAACTATACTAAAGAGAGTTTAATTGGCTTGCCCATAGTTACATAAATAATTACTGGCTAACAATGACAGAGGAAGTGGTGACTATATTATCAGACACAAGAAATATAAAGAAAAATAATTCATACTCTCTGTCCTCAGACTAGCTCACAAGTCCCTTAATAAGACAATAAATATAAGCAAAGAAACAAAGAACAATTCTAAACAGTGTAAGATTAAATACCAAAAGATACGATTTAGAGTTAGACCATATAAGCTCTTAAAACAGGGTAGGAAAAGAACATTGAAGGGCTGACCTGTCTGAGAAAGGCTTCATGGGCAGTGGTAGGGTTTAGCTGGACCTTGAGGGATAGGCAAGGTGAGGCCATGAGCACTGCACTCTAGGGTAGGTGCTGACTTTTTTAGTAGGTTCTAACAGGGAAGCAGTGGAAGAAGAAAGGCATATACTGTGCTTCTCCCCCATCCAGCACTTCTGACCCCACTGGCTAGCACCCAGAGAGAGAGGTAAATGCCTCCTTTCCTCACTGTGTAGATCTGGTTCAGAAAAACAGACTATCCACTCTGAATTTATGTTGTAAAACAAGTTCACAGTTGATAATATGGTCCTGAAGTCAGGAGAAATGGATTCATTTTCATTTTCTGGGACTACCTTTGAAGTGGTTGAGGGAGGATAATTATTTTCCCTCTTCAAAGTATTTTCGCATATCATTTTCCTGGAAATGACAATTGGGCAGTCCCCCGGGTTGGCAAATCCAACCTTAGTTTGATGAATGCAATTCTGAACATAGCCCTTGATTCACTATTACTTTCCATGGCTCAGAATTCACCTTTGCAAGGTGAATTGTCATGTATTTTTGGCAAACCATTTCTTCCTTCAACTTTAAAACCAAAAGAGGATAGAGATGGTCCCAGAATTATTTGAAACTGAAAAACCAGCTTGGAGTTGGAGATCACGTTTAATTTGACCTCCCAAATTTGATTAAGGAAATAAAAACATTCAGAGCCCTCAATGACAGTTACCACTTTGACTGATTTGTTTAAGTCACATACAACTGTGTAGTCTTGAATACCAAATCAAAGGCATCTTCTCTGGGACGAGCTGAAAATGTGTGCTAATATACTCCAACTTTTCTTACAAAGTAACTTAATATTTTGTTTAAAAAAATTCATATTTTGATCATTATAGATATTTTTTAGAAGCAAATTTTCTCTTAAATAAAAGGAAAGTTTGATCCCCTCACATTTAAAGTAAGCATGAGGAATTCTTCCTTTAAACAAGAGTAGCAGAATCTGGATTTACCTTCCCACCTGAAAAATTGGAAAAGAGACAAAATATGTTTAAAACTGATTTCCAAGTTACTATAGATCAAACAGTGAAGGGCAGTGATCCCTGAGAGACAGGAAACAAAAGTGAGCCCTGTAATTTTTCCATCTTTCAGGGAGCCAAGTCCCTGGCAGAGCCTGGAGGACCTCCCAAGTTGAGGAAACAGAGCTGAGAGTGCGGGGAGGCATCCATGGCCAGAATTCAAGGGACAGAGAACAAGAGATGAGAGCTGCAGGGAAAGAGAACTCTAGAAATTTGCAGAGGGTTGCCCTTAAGTATTCAGCTGAGCACTAATCAGTGTATGAATGTGAAAAAAGCAGGCAAGGCTAGGAGAAGAATCATCTGAGAGGATTAGAGGTCCAGTGCCCAGCACTCAAATAGGGCTGAAAACAGTGCCTGTTTCCACTAGCCAGACTGGAAATCATTAAGATTCACAGAGCATTGGATGGAGTATACAAAAGGGTCTTGTCAAGCAAGTTGCATCTGTTGCCTGTTAGCAGGAGTAGAAGTCCAAGCACTTCTGCCCACTTGCATCTTGGTATCAGAGTTGCCAAAGAAAACACAACACATTGGAGCACTGAAGGGAACAGCACTTTACTCAGCCCCCCGTGGTTAGTAGGTCCCTCCCAGAAGTTGTCCTGCATGCACCCCTCTTGTGCTGTCGCAGGAAGACCAACACCTACTACTGAAGCTGACCTTGCTCTGTCTCTCCTCTGTGTGAGTAAGCTTTGTTCTACCCAATGGTTAACCATGGTATGTTTTCCTTGGTGTCTCAGGTATATACTAAGTTACAGTGGACAAAAGTATCAGACCTTCTATTCCTGATAATAGACAACAGACGCCACTTATTCAACAGGTGTTGATTCAGTAGTGGGGAACAATTAGCCCTGGTCTGAGCACTGCTCCAGTTCCACCAAACAAATCTGAAAAGCAGGACCCAAAAGGATCAAACTATTTCTAAGTAACTTAACTGCATCACAGAACATATCTCAATAATGTTTATAGGAACACAGACCCATGACCCAACAATGTAAAATTCACAATGTTGCATCTAATCAAAAATACTAGATATGAAAAGAAGCAGGAAAATGTGGGCTATAATGAAGAGATAAATCAATTACTCAAAACTTCTCAGAACTAACATGAATGTTAGAAGACAAGGACATCAAACTTGTTATTCCTATATTCCATATATTAAAAAAGTTAAATAGAGACATGGAAGGTATAAAAGATACCCAAATCTAACTTCTACAGATGAAAACTGCAATGTGGATGGGATTAATAGTAATTAGACATTGCAAAAGAAAATATTAGTGATCTGAAAGCATGCCAATAGAAACTATACAGAATGAAATAGAGAAAAGTAGATTTAAAAAATGAGCAGAGCATCAGTAAGCTGGGGGCCAACTTCAAGTAGGCTAATATACATTTAGGTCCTGAAGGAGAGGAGAGAAGGGAGAATGGAAAAAAATATTTGAGGAAATAATGACTGAAAATGTTCCAAATTTGATGAAAACTGTAAACCTACAAATCCAAGCTCAATGAACCCCAAGCACAAAAATACAAATGAAACTACACATGGCATATTATAATTAAGTTGCTCAAAACCAGTGAAAAAGAAAAAACATCCAGAGAAAGAACAGCCAGAGGAAAAAAGGATACCTTCCATACAGGGGAACAAAGATAAGGATGACAACAGATTTCTCATTGGAAGCTGTGAAACAGCTTTAAAATACTGAAAGAAAAAAAATCGTCACCCTAAAATTCTAGACCAAATAAAATGATACTAGATGTAAGTACTCACAAAAGAATGAAGAACACCAGAAATGGCAACATGAGAAAATATATTTAAAATTGTTTTCTTAATATGTAAATCTCTTTAAAAGATAATAGGCTAAACAAAAATAATGGGAACATAGTGTGGGATTTATAACATATATAAAAGTGAAATGCATGATGAAATTAGCGCAAGGTTCAAGAGAGGGCAAAAGAAGTATATTATTATGAGACTCTTTTATGTGAACTGGTGTGCTATCACTTGAAGGCAGATTGTGATAAGTTAAAGATGGGTACTATAAACCCTAAAACAACTACAAAAATAACAAAACGAAGAGTTATAGCTAATAAATGAACAAAGGAGATAAAATAGTATTATTTAAAAAACTCAGTTAATTGAAAAGAAGGCAGAAAAAGAAGAGGAGGAAACAAAGAGCAAGTGACAAATAGAAAACAAACAGCAAGATGGTAGATTTAAACCTAACCATATAAATAGTCATATTAAATGTAAGGAGTTTAAATTTGAATGTCAAATTAAACAGCAGAGATTGTCAGACTGTATAAAAAAGCAAGACCCAATTGTATTAATATGTGGCTTATGAGACAAACTTCAAGTATAATATAAAGACAAAATAGTTTTAAAGTAAAAATATAGAAAAAGCCATGTTAACATTAATTAAAAGAAAGTGGCTATGTTAATATGAGACAAAGTAGATGTCAGAGCAAAGAATATAACCATGCATAAAGAAGGTCATTTCATAATGAAAAAGGGATTATTTCATAAGAGGATGTACAAATATTTATGTACTTAATTACAAAGCTTCAAAATATATAAAACAGTACTGATAAATCTGCAAACAGAAATAAACAAATCCACTGCTATAGTTGGAGATTTTGATACCTCCTTGTCATAGAAAACCAGTAAAGATATAGAATCTTCAAACAACACTGTCAACCAACTTGACCTGATTGATATTTATTTAAAACAAAAACAGGCCTGGCGCAGTGATTCATGCCTGCAGTCCTAGCACTCTGGGAGGCCGAGGTTCGGGACCAGCCTGAGCAAGAGCAAGAACCCATCTGTACTAAAAATGGAAAAAAATTAGGCGGGCACAGTGGCATTCACCTGTAGTCCCTATAGTTAAGGGAAAATTTTATTCAGGAGGCTGAGGCAGAGGGATTGCTTGAGCCCAAGAGTTGGAGGTTGCAGTGAGCTAGATTGTGCCACTGCACTCTAGGCAGAGCAACAGAGTGACACTCTGTCTCAAAAATTAAAAAATAAAAATGAATAAAATTAAAAAAACAACAAAAAACCTCCATCTAACAACAGCAGAGTACATATTCAAGTGCACATAAAAAATTTACCAAAATAAACCATATTCTGAGCCATAAAACATGTCAATAAATTTTAAAAGGTTTAAGTCATACAAAGTATGTTCTCTGATTACAAGGGAATTAAATTAGAAATGATAGCAGAAAGTCATTCTAGAAAAGCTTCAGATATTTGCAAACTAAATCACATACAATTACTCATGGTTCAAAGACCTCACAGGGTAAACTAAAATATATTATGAATGAAATAAAAATGAAAATAAAATATATCAGAATTTGTAGTATATCACTAAAGCAGTAGTTAAGGGAAAATTTATAGTGCTAAATGCCTATATTAGAAAATAAGAAATATCTCAAATCAATGACATTAGCTTCTATCTTGAGAAGCTAGAAAAGGAACAACAAATCAAATCCAAAATAAGCAGAATAGAAATAATGAAGATCAAAGTGGAGATCAATAAAATAGAAACTAATAGAGAAAAACAATGAAACAAAAAACTTATTCTTTGAGAAGACCAGTAAAAACTCCCAGCTAAGTAGTAATGAAATAAAACTTCATGAAGGTGATAAGGGACATCTGCATAAAACCTATAACTAACATCATAATTAATGGTGAAAAACTGAATGTTTCTCCCCAATATAAAAAACAAGACAAGCATGTCTGTTTTCACCTCTTTCATATGATTGTGGAGCTTCTAGCCAGTGCTATAAAGCAAGGAAAAGAAAGAAAAGGCATTCAGATTAAAAAAGAAGTAAAACTGTTTTTATTGACTTATGATATGATTATCTACATAGAAAACCTGATTGAATCCACAAAAGACTACCAAAACTAATAAATGAATTTAGCAAGATTGCAGGATACAAGGTCAACATATAAAAATCAATTGCATTTCTATATTCTTATATATGTAACAATCAGAAGTTGAAATTAATATGTTAGTACCATTTAGCTTACAATAGCATTTATAGTAACATTCTTAGTATTTAAGTACCTAAGGATAAATCTGACAAAAATGTGAAAGACCTGTACATTTAAAACTGTAAAACATTGCTAAGAGAAATTAAAGAAGACCTAAATAACTGGAGAAATACACACTATTTTTCTAGGTCAGAAGACTCAGTAATGTTAAGTGTTATTTCTCCCCAAATTAATCTCTAGATTGAATACAATTCCAATCAAAATCCCAGTAGACTTTTTTGTACAAAGTGACAAACTGATTCTAAAATTCCTAGTGATATGCAAATACCTAACATAGCCAAAACAACTTTGAAAAGGAAAAACAAAGTTGGAGGCCTGACACTGATTTCAAGAATTGTAATAGCCAGACATCACCACTATGCAATTCATCCATGTAACAAAAACCACTTATGCCCCTAAATCTATAAAAATATAAATTTAAAAAGAAAGAATTATTACAAATCTCTAATAATCAAGACAGTGTAATATTGGCATAATATTAAACAAGTGTATCAGTGGAGCAGACCCATACATTTACAGACAGCTGACTTTCAACAAAGATGCAAAGGTAATTCTGTGGAGGAGAAGAAATAGTCTTTTCAGTAAGTAGTATTAGAATAATGAGATATTCATATGCAGAAAAACCTTTGATTGATACTTCTTACCATATAAAAATATTAACTCGAAGAAGATCATAGACATAAGTATAAAACCTAAAACTATAAAGCTCCTAGAAGAAAACATGAGAAAACTTTTGTAACCTTGGGTTAGTCAAAGATGTCTTAAATATGGCACCATGTGAATTGGATGACATTAAAAATAAAAAACATTCAACAGTCTGTGAGTGAAAGACAAGCCACAGACTGGAAGGAAATATATGTAAATCATATATCTAATAAAAGACATATCCTGAATACATAAAGAACTCTCACAACTCAGTAATAAGAAAACAACCCAATTAAAAATGGGTAAAATATTGGAACAGCCATTTCACCAATGAAAATATGCAGATATCAATAAAGCCCATAAAAGATGTTCAATAGCATTTCATTAGGAAAATGCAAATTAGAACTACAGTGACATTTCACTGCATACCTATTAGAATGGCTGAATATTACCCAGGATATGGTGGAACTAGAATGCTTATACACGGGTAAGTAAAATGATACAACCTCTTTGGAAAAATAGTTTAGTAGTATCTTTAAAAGTTAAACATATACACACCATATGACCCAGCCATTCTACTCTGAGGTATTTATCTAAGAGAAATGAGAGCATATGTGACTACACAAAGATTTGCACATGTGTTCACAGCAGCTTTATTTGTTTCCAGTTTTTGACTGTTACAATCTAAATGTCCATCACTGGGTGAATGTGGTATATCCATAAAATAAGATACAACTACTCAGCAATGGGAAGGAATAAACTTTTGATATACATTATAATATACATGAATCTCAAAATAATTACACTTGGTGAAACAAACTAGACCAAAAAAATAAGAGTATATATTATGATTCCATATATATATATATATATATATATATATATATATATATAATTCTAGGAAATACAAATTAACGTGTCATGACATGACAGAAAGTGGATCGTAGTTGCCTGAGGAAGACAGTGAGTGGCCAAGAGGGATATACAGTCTTACAAAGGGGCATGAGGCGACTTTTGGGGGAGACTTTTGCTTGTTATCTTGATTGTGTACATAAATACGTCAAAACCTACTAAATTGGATACATTAAATATATGCAGTTTATTCTCTGTTAGTCATACCTCCAATAAGATTATTATGGATGTTTAATGGTTAACTCCCTGATGATTTGAAGAATCTCAAGAAATTTAGAAAAATTGAACATTTTAGAAGATGTTCTCAATGGCATAGAATAGGCTGTTTCTAACATTCTTTGGATTGATTACGTTCACTTTACATAATGGACATGTGACTGCACTCTACAGTCTAACCTTATATTGTTTTCTTGTCTCTTTCATTTAGGTAGAACTTTGCATTATTTTATGAAAGTGATATGTGTATAAGTGTATATGTATATACTCGTTTTAATGTTAGGCAATGGCAAGTTAAAAATACTGAAAAACTGAGTTAAGATTGCAGTTTAAGAGTATGCAGATACGAGGATAAGTGTCTGAAATGCAGACTTGATGTGCCCAAACATGTAGTTATTAATCCCTCTTTTAGTTTTTATCATTTATAAAAATATATATGTAGTGAATAAAAGATAGCTTCTGACTCTAGAATGAGGGGTTCAGGTTTAAGAGTGAGAGCTATCACTGGAAAATGTGTTCCTCAATTCAAAATTATGGTACAGAGGATATTGCAGACCAGTGTAATGAGGCTCAAGAGTTCCCACCTGTGTTCAGAGTAAGCTTTAGTGAGGCCAGTCAGTGAGAGCCCAGCTTAGAAGCCTATTGTGAAAGCATAATAATTCTGCTACAAATATTCCATCCCCTTGGCCATTTCCACTGCATGCTACACTCAGTCACCCACCATCTTGAAGACTTCAACTGGAATCCCCAGACATAAAGCACATACAGAACTAAAGAAAAATTCCTAAAGATCCACACCCATATCATCCCACAGGGTCCACCCTACAAGTTTACGTCTGCTCAATTTCATTTTTTTTTTTCAGTTTCATTTCACCACTGAACTCTCCCTACCTGGTAGTCAATCTTCCTCAATCTCTCATTAAATTATTCTGATCACTAATGCATGCCTGTAGCCCCAGCTACTCAGGAGGCTGAGGCAGGAGGATCACTTAAGCCCCAGAGTCTAAGGTTGCTGTGAGCTAGGCTCATGCCACAACACTCTAGCCCAGGCAACAGAGTGAGACTGTGTCTCAAAAATAAAGAAAAAAATAAAAAGAAAAAGAAAATTATTCTGATCATTAAAAAAAATAGTTAATCATCTTCTGCCCCAATTTTCCTCTTTGTAAAAAATGCTGATAGTATTGACCAAATATTTATCAGACAATTGCTAACAGTTTTCTGGCATGTATGTTTTGGAGAAAGGGAGTGATGCCTGAATGGTACCAAATACAAAAATGTCACTGATTTTCTGAGCTCATCATTATGAAAGACCATTGGATAGACTTTGACTGAGGATGCTTGCTGCTGCTTTCTATGAGCTGCCATGTCCTATATGTACTTTGGATAAGATTTTGTGGCTCATGGGTTATTCTCTTTTTCCTTTTCAACCCAAATGTATTTGTACATTATCATCAGTTCCTGTCTTAATTCATAAAGGTAACCAGATTTTTCCCCCACCAAAAAAAAGAAAATAAAAAAGAAGTGAACTGATGAAAGCAAACTAAGGGGCTATATTCTCTTCTCGGTGGGCTTGGCAACATTAACATTAATGGGAGTTACAAGGGCATCAGGAAGCAAGTTCATCCCTAAGATGTAAGCGCTCCAGCCATTTGAAATTAGCCTTTGTGGGTCTCCTGTGTTCCACAGCACCAGGGGCTAATTCTTATTCTTTTTCATCTTTCCCCTTTCTTCACTGGGCACTGATGCCTCATTACGCACTGTTCCTCCCATTCTGCAGTGAGGAGTCTCTGACTTCGTCTGGCCCAATCAGGAGCTTGAAAGCATCATCTCCCAGATGTCCTAATACTGAGTGGGGGAAACATTGTTCAGAGCTGGGGTTTCAAATTGTTCATTTATTTATTTAAGTCTTTATCTCTTTACCCAAATGTAGTATTGCCCAAAAAATTAATAGAGACCTCAGTTCAATAGAAGAGTTATTGTCTAATCTTTTAAATCATTTTCTATCGAGTTAGTGACAGCCTCTTATTTTCATTTCCTATTTTAGTGACAAGTTATAGTGATCCCTCCCAAACCAATGTTTGACATAAGTCTGGGAACCCAGGAAGAGGAAGAAATGAGTTCAAAGACTCTCAAAATTGAAGAATATAAATTTATTAATAAAAAGGAAAATAGTGTCTTAAACTACTTGTATCTGCCAACCCAAGGGTTGTCTTCCCAGAATAGTATATGTCTATTTAGAAATTTAGCTACGCTTTTCTTCTGTGTGTGGAGTCACTAAATAATTCCATTTGCCTGGCCTGGAAGATGATCTTTAATGATATTCCTTCCATCAGCTCTTCATTGTGCTGAATTTCACCAGCAAACTACCTCTCACAAGCTCACAAAATAAAGTTTTTTTCTCTCTTTTTTTTTTTCATAATTTTGTGAAAAGGGAGTTATTTTTCACCAAGAACCTGCTTTTGTAACTGTGGGTTTTGGTGAAAAATACCCCCATTTCACAAAATTATGAAAGAAAAACTTAAACAATCTTTATGATTCTATCCTTACAACTCTCTCACTGATATTTGAAAAAGTTTAAAAATGAAACTGTTGATTATTTGTGTTGATTGTGATGAAGTAAGGGTCCCAAAAGCAATGTGGCTGAAAACAAATTTCTTTTCCTACTTCTATAACTTTCCAAATCTTGCTGAAAAATGAAACTTAGCTTTTAGATTGTTTCTATCATAATCTCAGTACCAAACTTAATTGGATTACTAGGGTTAGTCACTGTGAGGCTGAATAACATTTTCTCCAACTATCAGGTCATAAATTAACAGGGAGCTGGGAGAGGTGTTTGGGAGCAATGCTGAGTTTTAGTGAACAAGTTTAGATCATGGTTTTTCCTAAAAGTTTTACCCAAGAATTTAAGAACACGAGAGTACCTTGTAATCTTCTTCTAGCCAATTACCACTATTTTTATCTTCATCCTGTGTGCTGTCAAAATCAAGAGCTCATATATGCAAGAAATGTTTTACACGGAAGACTCATGTGTGTCTCCTGAGGCTTAGTTCGTCAGTGCTGAATTGTGCCATCTAACATCGTACACTGGACTCTGCCCTTCCTCATTCATCCGTGCATTTGAGTAGGTGGTATCCCAGTAGTCAAAAGAAGCCAGTAGACCTCTGTAAGAACACAGAGCTATGGCTGCCCCACAACACCAGGAATGCTGTAAAAAATGAAATCATTATGAAATACCACATACTAAAATGTTTTGCAAACTAACAATGGCAGGATGGAGTAGTACTAGTTAATGGTGGGGTGGTTGTTACTTGCTGCTAGGGACTCTATGAGACAGACAGGCAATGGAGGTGGTTTCTGCTTTTGATTTTGTTTGTGGTCGTTAAACACATGACTGACAACACCTGAATTTTGGATGTTTCAGGAGAGAAAGTGTAGAGGAAGAGGCAACATCAGATGCCTACTTTGAAGGAGCAGTTAGAAGCAGTCTTAGACCAGAGGGATTAAATGTAGAATGAAAAGGGGAGTCTTACCTCCAAGGCTTATAAACCCACACGGATGCTAACTAACACTCTTACTGCCTCAAGGAGATACCGCTTATTAACTCACAACATGACTCATTTTCCTTGAGTACATATTTTCCAGTCATTCGTGTGAACTAGAAGTAGTTGTCTGTGAAAATAAATCTCTCTGTGTTCAAGATGAATAAGGCTAATTTTTTGCTTGTAAAAATTGCTTCATCATCAATGTTTTAGTGTTCAAGTAAAATTGGCCACATTGTATTGCTTTGGGAAATTATAAACGAGATGATTATTTTAGTTTTTGTGAAAATTTATTTAAATTAGTCCATTCACCTTAATATAATCTAGTTTTTAAAAAGCTTTAAGAGAGAGGAAATCAATTAAAAATAAATGAAATCATATATTTAAAAATTAAATTTGAACAATTGAATAAATTCAATTACTTTGACAGAAATGTGAAATTGGGTGTCCTTGCCCTGCAGATTCTGGGGGGAGGTGGCCAGATGCCTCTAGGTGGAGCCACTAGGATCTGCCCCAGGTGCCAAGTGAGGCGTTGGGGTACTGCATCCACAGCCACTGTGTGACAGTATGCTGCTCTCTCTCCTTATGTTCTGCTCACTCTGGAAATCTAGGAGGCTGGCAAGGAGAGACAGTAGAGATTGGTCAGAGGGCCCCTGCTGGGAGAATGAAAAGAGGAAAACACCAGCTCTTGTTGAATCTGCAGAACAGTGATGCCCCACTGTTCAGCTGATCTCTCTCTCTTCATTCATATTTGTGCTCAAAGTGGTTCAACACATCCAGCTGAGACCCTTCTTTATCACTGCCTACATTCTGCCTTCTCCACCCTCTGAAACCTGTTGTCTTTTCTACCCTCCATGGGCACAGACACAGTTTTCACCTCTCCAATCACATCAACTTCCAAGCAGATGTTCTGTGGCATAGTTGCAAAGCATTTATGTCACTTTTTTTAATTAATCAAATTCTCCCATAGAAGGATTTTAGTTCATCTGGCTTTAAAAGATATTATTGCTGAAAAATAAGCACTGTGTACTTAGAGATCTTTGTATGCCATTTGTAGACTCAGAGTATGGGAGGTGGGCGCTTTTTAAGTGTGGCATCTTATTTAAGGACAACCTTTACATTTTTGCAAAAGCAATTAAAAGTTAGCACATATATCTGCCGAGATTAGATAATCTCCCTCCCAAATAGGTGATTTGGATACTTCTGTTTATCACATGAAAATATGTATCCCAGAATGAGAAATCTGAGACTTCTTTCCCTCTTGATTCTTAACACAGTAGAATCACTGGAGAAAGAAGTATTAGGGTTTCTTAATTTTTCTCTTTCTTTCCTTTTCCTTTTAATTACTTAGAAGAGAAACAAGGGGTATGAAAATTCCATCAACCTAAAAAAAATCAGGTTTCTTAGAGCTTGATGTTTTATATGTTTCATGTTTTATAATTCTTGGTAGAGATCAGGCAGTAAAAAAAAGTAACTGAAAATTTGATTCAACGTGTATTTCAATGAGTGACTGCTATGTTCAAATCAGTGGGGATTCGAATATGGATAACATAAAAGAGAGACTGAGTAGCCCAAACTCAACACAGCTCATAGGTGGGAAAAGCAAGCTGACTGCAGGGCACATGCTCCTGGCCCTACAAACCCCACCTTGCAGAAGTCACCCTGAGGCCATTCCGAGTCTTTGGAACTGGGACTCCTTGGGAAACAGATCTTTTGAGGACTGATAAGAAAGGATGTGCTGAGATCAGATGAGCCTTCTCCCTCCTGCATGCTGAGAAGGTTGAGGTCCTAAGAAATGAGTTTTTTCATCCTCCCTCCTCTATTTCTCAAATTGACCTTTCCAGCCTCATATCCCAGGATTCCCATAATATCCCTCTCACACTGGACGATTTGCTGCCTCCTAAGCACACCTGGGAGCTTCTCCAATCTTTTCCTTACTGGTGCCACGTTCTGCTCCTGTTTCAGTAGGGCCTCCTGATGCCCTGCCTGCTACACACGTACTGCTCCAGCCCCAACCTTCTTTGCTGAGAGGAGTGTGCCTGTCTTCACGACTTCTACTGGCTGGGTGTCTGCCTGCACCAGTTTCTCCCCTTTATCCATCAGGTCACAACTACTCATCCTTTGCACCCTTCTCCATGAAGCCTTCCCTAACCCCCAGAGGCAGAATTCTCTGTTTACCTCTTTGTCAAAGTTTATCCAATCATGCTCCAATCTACCTACTTTATGATGCCTTCCTTGACCTCAAGGCTTGCAAGTCTCTCTTATGAAGCTCTAAGCTGCTTTGTATGTATTTTCATGATGGCACTTTCCTTCTTCCTTGTAGGGTAATTACATGTATGTTTGTGTTATTACGTCTACCTGTCAGATTGAGAAACTCACTCTAGTTATCACCTAGTAGACTTTGTCTCATGATTTGTGAAGCTTTCATGGCATCCATTACAAGACTAAAGTAGGCTAAGGTCTTAAAAAAGAAATCTGGGAAGACCCAAATTTATAAATATCGACTTATCTGCTGAATTCAAGTAAAAAGATATTTTGCAGTCATTTCATGCATGTCCTTGGAAGCTTGTTCAACCAACAGAAGCTACTCATGATTTGATTGACGGATAATTGTTAAGCATCTCTGAGTTAGGGTTCTTATTGAGTTATAGTTCCTGCTACCTTGTAAAGGCCCTAGAATGTTTATAGAAGTAATTAATTGCCAAATAGACATGATAAAGGTACCCACAGATTTCTAAGGAGAATTTCAAACATAATTTGAGAATTATGGAGTATGTGGGTGGATAGGGATGAACATCCTCAGTACTCCCCTAAGTTTCCCCTTGATACCTTAGTGGTAACATGGAGGGAAGAATGAGCAGAGCCCTGGAGGTAAGGACGGCAGGATGAAAGGAGGTCACTGCAGGTCTTGCAACCACACTGGTACTTCAAGCCAGAATACAGCCTGATCCAAAAAGCACAATCCTAGCCACCTGGGATCATAGACCACAGCAGTTTAAACTCCTATTACCAATTGGTTGATTATTTGAAGGTCACAAAAAAAATAGAAATAAAGGTCTCCAGCCATTGTCTAATTCTTTAGCCCCAAACCCCAAATTTTAATATAAGAAACAAAGGCTTCTAAGAACCTAGGTTATTTAAAACAGCTGAACCTCTTTCAAATTCAGTTATTCAAAACATTTCGAATACCTGTTTAGTCAAAAGTTACAGGAACATAAAGGGGAATATGCCCTCATCCACATTCTCAAGAAATTTACCATTTAGCACATACCAAAAATTGTTACAGTGCGAAGCAGAATGTAAGAAGCTATGTGAGAACCGTAGAGAAAATGAAGCTTGGAAGTTGAGAGGAGATGGGGATCTGACTATGAATTTGTGGGAGAGGGTACACCATGCACGGGCCTTGAAGGCTAGGACTTCAATAAGTGGAGCTGAGGAAGAGGCCTTTATGTGACAGGAACACAAAGTGAAGCGGGTACAAAGACGGCAAAGGGGAGCACATACACTGATAAATGATCTGCTATGTCCCAGGGTTAGGTTTATGTTGGGACATAGGCAGTGTATGTCAGGACTTGGCTTGAGAGACCTATCAATATAGACTGAGGAACTGAAACCTCACCCGATAGGCAACAGGAAGCCGCTGGGTGTCTGTAAGGCAGGGAGAGGCATAATCTAAGTAGTACTAAGAGAAATTCAATTTGTGGTGCAGAGGATGGATTATAGAAGTGAGCCAAGAGGCAGGAAGATTAGGAAGTTGTCACAGTAGTGACTGTAGAGGTGGAAGGTCTGAACTGGAGCAAGGGCAGTGGGCTTGGAAAGGGGATTAAGGAGCAGCCAAAGACTTGAGTACTGAGTTGGTATCGAGCAAGAAAAGGGAAAGACAGAGGGAGAACTCGAAGATCACCTCCTTGTGTCAGTCCTGGTGACTGTGACTCAGAAAGTAGAGCTACCATGAACAGAAATGTGGGTAGAAAGATATGATTTTCATTGTAGTTCTGATTTAATTTATCAACCCATTACAAATCTATTTCATGTGCCCTGAGTTAATGCCAAAAAGTAGCATATGTCAACGTGTTTATTAGGTGGGGACCTAGTACCACATTTAGATCTTGAACAAACTAAATGAGAACTAAGAACCCGGAGTACATGCTGAGTAGCCACATAACCAGACATGCCTTTCCACACAGCCGGTGTCTGCCCTGCATACCAACCTGGCTCCATGTACTAAATTGTGGTCTTCAAAATGAAAAGAAAAATACCAGAGACAGAATTGTGACCTTTTTCATACTGGGACTTTTCTGTGACTTACTGCACTTGTAAAGGGAAGTTTGCTCTCAGGAGCACCAGTTCCTGATGCGCCCCATAGAAGGCTCATTTACCCTTCACAAGGCAGCCACAGTACGAGCATAGTTGGTGTCAATTTTTCCACTGCTCTTTTTGCCAGTGTTTCCCATCCCTTAACTCAACCTCCTGGGATGAAGATATTAGCTATTTTCTATGGCTTATTTACTCCTTGACACTTTTCTTAAGCCTGCCAACTCCAAGGCCAGTGTGGTCCTGACTCTGTAAGCTGGACAACTGGTCTGTGGGGAGTTGAGCTGGAAGAGTCAGTGTATTTTGCAGAGGCCACCAAGCTCTCCCAAGAATAAGACGTGATGTGCTTTGTATGAACTTATGGAGCAGAGTTATACTACCTGCCTGTTCTGAAAGATGTTCTTGACATTTTCTTTATTAGTGAATGAATTTGTGTTTACCTTTGGCCACGGGCTGAGGTCAGGAGCATGGTGACACCCTGTAGAGCTCTGTGGCCATGCACGGGGGGTGGGGAGGGGAGGAGGTGAGCTCACAAGTACAGAGCAATGCCCAGCTTGGCAGTTGTCCCACTCTGAAATCATACTTTCCCTCTTCTTCCTGGCCTCACAGAAAGCACGTGGTTGAGTTGCTGTTGGGATAGAATTGAACATTTTAAAATGCTTTCCTTGGTGAGGAAAAAGATCCTGTGCTTTTGTTGGAATCTCACTCTCAGCACAGAGGGGGCTGAGGTTAGAGCAACTCTTTAAAACTGCAACATTTTTGTTCAGAAATGTGACATGATTTGCTGGTGGTGACAACTGATTTGACAATGACCAGTGATTTAGGTCTACCTCTAATAAGCGAATTAATCTGAGCTAAAACATAGTGATCTGTCATGTTTAGAGATACCTCAACATCTGGCTGACTTGTCCTCTGTCAGCTGAGTTTGTCCTGTGCAAATCTTCTGTCAAGTGAGGAAAAGAACTGTGGTTAGAAAATTACATGGCAGTTTTAGAGTTAGTGATGAATTTTTCTCCCAACATACCAGCTGTGCCAGCAACACTATTTTTCATGGCATTAATCAAATATCTTGCCTGCAGCACCTTCACTTTCCCAAAGGCTAAAAGATGAATCTGTCAAAAAATTTCACTGGGATTTGCCAACAGCTTTTCTAAGCTCAAATACTAGTCCAGGCACCTTAGAAGTTTGAGCAAAGCTTTTAGGGATAGCCTTAGGGAGTTAAAAGCTGTATAGAGTAATTTTCCTTTACACTAAACAAAAAATCGAAGCCTCCATTGCAGCCAGCATGATCAAGTTCTCAAGCCTGGAAACGGGCCAAACACTCAAGCTTTATTAATGTATTCAATTTACTGACTCATAGCAAAGTACTTTTTTGTAGTTGGAATTTTTGAAATTAGCAAGGTACAAGAGCAATTGAAAGCCATGGGTTGAACTCATTGCTTGCTCCTTGGGAAAGAAAATTCCAGATGGAAGGAAATACACATACCAAAAAAAGCCACACACCACATTCCCACAAAGATGTTGTCCACAACTAAAAGTATTTTCTGGGATTAAGCTCTGTGAAGATCTAATAGTTTTCACCACCTATAACCTTCGTTTTTCTCTCTCTTGCTTCCAAAATAAATGTGGCATATTTGCTTTGCGCCCATGAGAAGTAATGTGCACTCCTGTTCCTTTTCAAAATGAATAGGTATTTTAGAGTAACCACTGATGACCCTGAGAGTTGCCCTGAATGAGTGGGTGAAAGCTCATGTTACACTGATCTAAAGTATATTAAATCATTGGGATCAAGGGCTGTGTCAAATTAGGCATTCTGGTAAGAAGATTTTTACAGTGTCTTCCTTTCCCTGTTGACTGTTTCTTAAAAGGCAAAGACTATTCTTTGATGCCTTAAATGATAAAGAGAGGTCTCTAAGTCTTTGCCATTTCACTTCCCTAGCAATATCCTCAAGATTACTGAGCAGTTAAAAAAAAAAATGGGTGACACTTCCATCTCTCCACTAGGAACTGCATAGTAACTAAGTGACAGCTATTGAGCACACTAACTCTGAGGTCTAGCCTAGTGCATGAGACACAGCAGGTTCTCAACAGATACTTGGAACAAATGAAATCCTTGGATCAGTTACCAAAAAAACCTTTTAAACGATATGTTTTTTCTCTAACCTGTCCTGACCAGAGAGTGTCAAATTTGGTTCTATACAGGTTTCAGGATATCTACTCTAACCTGATTCTAGATTTCCATCCCAGATATTTGACAGCAGTGAAATGTTTTCATACTGTTAAAATTGGTTAATTTATCACAGTTCATAGAAACTGGTAAGTCACAGGGCCTGGAAATTGCAAGGTTACTTTTTTAGTGAGTGCAATTTGGATTAGCAATCAAATCAGACCTTCATAGTTGAAGAAGGTTCGTGAAGCAGTAGGATTTGAGTAAGGCCTTAGAGGTGGAGAAAGAAAAGCAGCGAGGTGCTGTCAGTTGTAGGAGTCACACAGGGAGTTGGTTTCTAGTCCATTGGATTTCTTGCTCCTTGAAAATTAAGTAGTATCTGAAACCTTTAAGACTAGGCTCAATTTCTTTCTTTCTTTCTTTCTTTTTTTTTTTTTTTTTTACTGTTTCCAAATGTTCATAATCAACTTTAACTTATAGATACCATTCCTTTGATTCAGGTTTCAGTCTTACTTTGACATAGAGGTTCTTTGGCTTCTTTGAATAAGAAAATTCAGCTTCATACATCATATGAAATTTCTAATATTTATGTGACTTTTTATCTACTGCCTATAGAAGAATGTATGAGTCATAATTTATAATTAAAATTTCTTATGAAGTTTACTATGAAATCCAAGGCCTGATATCTTCATTATACCTATAGGTTTTGATCATATTTGCAAAAACTCATTAACGGAAGCATTTCTCTGTTCCTGAAGTAGATTGGACGGATAGATTAGCCTGTTATTGCTTATCCCTGAAATGTGCTCTTAACCTATATGAAATGAGACAAGACTGAGATGATTAAAAAAGAAAAACAAAGGCTACCTTGATTAGATGCACTTTAGCACTATAAAGCAGTTTTCTTTGAATAATGGAAAGTGAAGAAAGTTTCATTAGTTCAGACAAGGATGTAAATGAAGGTAAATTCAGAGCCTGCTCTGTGTCTGTGCACGTACTCACGTGTGTACTTTCTTTTAGAAAGCTCACATGCCAGCAGGGATAGTACATAGCTTGGCAACAATAAAAAGGAACTGAAAGGGATATTACTTTAAATCCACTCTTGTATACCCAAAAAAGGTGTATTATTTGGAAGGACTTTGATAGCGGTGTATTTTACAGTTTGACAACTTGGAACTTTGTAAACTGGCAATTGGGTATAGATGAAGGTATCCATTTATCTCTCATATATGTCTTGTTGAGGCAAAGCTGTCAGAAGAAATCTTATCACATGGTGCCCCATTTGTTTTCTGTGGTGATTTATGATGGTTTTGAAAAGGTCTTGTGATCCCATAGGCTGCCACGATTCTCTGACTTTTCTCTGTCAATGGATCAGATTTTTGACATTTTCTGAGAGCATTCAGAAAAGATTTGATAAATCAGCTTGTGGTGTTTATTTTAATTGATCTGAGGCCCATTCCTTCAAGAATTCATCAACTACAGTGACAGGGTCTGGATGTGCTGCAGTGAAATGAAAGAATTGGGCCGGCCATGCTCCTGTGGTGATGATATAGATATTTTGTTGAAAGTTTATGCACACCGACGAGAAGATGTCATAACTAATTTAGTATGTTGTAAATCTTTTGACACAGATTCTAATTCATAAATCTCATCCATCACATGTGATTCATGAAACGATAGACAACCTTTGATGAGAAGGTACTTCTGTCTGTGTTCCAAGTTCCTTACATTTTTCCTTATTCAAAAATAAATCACTCCAGAACAACAGAATTCTATTAAGAAAATGGAAGTATAGAGGTCCTTGGCTCTCTCACTTCTGTTCTCACACCCATAAAAGTAAAACTCTCTCTTTGAAAGAAAGGTATGTTTCTCTGAGAGCAAGAAGACGGAGGTGTGTGTGCCGTGTATATGCATGGATTCACAAAAATCTGTGCATATAGAAAAACTGATTTCAAAGAAATGGAAAAGATGATTGTTAACTATTTTTCTAGAATAAATTGACTTCAGATAAGATGGCATATATGGCGAAAATATAGTTTTTTTCCTCATTTAAACTTTTATTTTGAAATTAATTTTAAAAATCAGCATTATTATAGAAATAACTTGGTCAGTTATAATGGCCCAAATATTTATTTTTTGATGCCCTTTCTTGGGCTATAAATTTATTTATTTGGGCTATAGTTTGGCCTTACTGATTTATTCTGTTTCAACTTGACTGATAAAAAACAGGCAATCATTTTTCTCAGAGTAACAAATATCTAACAAAGGAGGGCTCAGAAAATGGTTGGTACATGAAATCTTAGTTAACAGAGTGAGTTTTCCTATTTTTTGTGAGCAATCTAAAGCTAACATAAGGTAATACGTCATCCAGCCAGCCTGCTAAAAAGCTAGTAAGTCTGACCAGGTATGAGAATGCTTTACCATTAGCAATAAGTTTGCACATGTATGTTATTTTATTACAAATTAGCCATTTAGATGATTAAGTAAACAGAACTGTACTAATGGCTATGGCCTGTGTTAAAGTTGTTTAAGACTTGGTTGCTGCCCTTAAGAACTTTCCAACTACAGTATGGTGAGGTTGAAATAAGGTGAGGTTGAAATAAGTAACACATCATCAAGTTGAAGTGGATGTGGAACTCTTAAAAAGAATTCATAGATATCTTGAAAGATACTTTGAATTAGGGAAAAATAACATGGAAGAAAGAAAACTTAAGTTTGGGCTCGAAAGAGTTAAATGTGATATTAACTTCTAATTTTTGAGCATGTAAACATTCTGGGGGGGGGAACTTTTTTCCAGCTAAAAGATAGGGATATCAGGGTGTGTGTGTGAAATCACATTGATGGATTTGAAGTCTAGGATGTCTTTTCCCCTCTAGTTACAATAGTCCACATACCTTGAATCACTGTGTGTACATTTTTAAAATGGGTTATTTATGATAAAAGACAGAACATAAATCCATTTACGTCTTATAATGGAGGCATCTAATTTTATTTAATTATCTCCAATCCCCCTTCATAAAATTTCTTCTAGAAACAGCTAGTAAGTTCCAAAATTGGCTGATACGCCTTTTCCTGATTACCTTTCCCTTCTGAGGGACATGGTAGCTCGCTGCAGGTTGCCCAGAAGTGAGCAACGAGCAGTCAAAGCATAATAAATGGAGGCCCTGGATAACTCACAAATTGGAGAAATAGCCCTTTTCTTATCAAATCCTAAATAAGTAAGCTCCAAGGGGTAAAAAAATGAAAGAAGAAAAATACGTAAGTAGACGTGAAATCGGCCTTCCCTCCGACTCCCAGTCCTCTCTTTTGGAAGCAGTCAAGTTTTAGAAATGAAACTGACAGGGGAAAGGTCACTCAGAAAAAGACTCGGTGCAAAATGCCACGTCTATAATGGAGGGTAATTTGAAATAAACTCCTGCTCGGAGCCCATAATGAGGGAGAAAAGAAACAAAGAGCCAGAAAGGTCCAGTGTCAGAATTTAAAATAGGTAAATTTTAATGACTCTGAAAGGCACAATGACCAGTATGCACCAGTCTGGGCAGAAACGAGGTGAAGTGGCAATCTGTCCGCGGCCCCCATCTCTCTTTCCAAGAGTTTTGCTCCTGACGTTCAAGACTGTTGTTCTCAGTCTGAGAACTCTCCTGATAACCAGTGGGTTCCAAGAGCAAAGAAATAAGCATTAGTTAGATACAACAGGTTAAATAGAGTCCACTGGGTCCAAAATTGGGATGCACCAATAATGTGGAACCACAAGAAAGCAGCTTTCTCTACAGGTAACACGAAAGATGAACTCTCAGGAAAAAAGCCACTTCATTTGAAAGTGCTAGAAACATTTACTCCAATCTTTAACAGTCTTCTGTGCCAACATGATGAAGTTACTAGTACCTTAATAATTCAGACAACCCTATATGATTTTGTTCTTCACTTGACTGCCTGCCAATTTAATCAATTGATAATGAACCTGATGTTTCACTTGTAAGAAAATTAAAAAGAAACACTATAAGGATCAAATACTCAAATTCCATAGATTTGACAAATCTTTCAACATTGACCCTCTCTCAGAGACACAACTAATATGAATGTGGTTGTAGATTAATCAAAATTTTAGATCCCATTGAGTTTGCCCAATTGTTGGCCTTAGTTATTGACATCCAGATTGCAGCTCAGGGAAATGTATTGAGACGCAAATGTGGTGCATGTGGTTTATCTTTTCACCGATTATACAAACTTTGTCAAATTGCAAAAAGCTTTGATGTCTCAAGTTGTTTCACTTTCAGAGTTAAGAGCAAAAATGAAAAGAAGGGAAGTTGCTGGAAGGAAGAACTCTGCAGAGATTTTTTTTTTCAGTCCGTCAAGAATGTATTAAGTAAATCTACTTGCCTGGCCCCCAGTAGCATGCTAGGAACATTTGCTGAGATACAAAAGAGGGATTGGAAATATCTGCTGCATTTTTGGACCTTAAGATCTAGTTAGGGGGACAAAACATCAAGACACATTACACTGAGGGAACAATTTTGTAAACAGCAAGTGCGTGGCCGTACTGGACTGTGAATTCAGAGAAGGAAGCTCGTACAGCCAAGGAAGTCTTTATGGGACAAGTCTGATCCATCCAACTGTACAGTAGTAAAAGTAAAAATTATAAGCCCAATTTTCTGCCAGAAATACCTGGTCATACATAAAAGTAGAGAAATTCAGATCAGCCTAATAAATAGAATGGACAGTGGATGATATTGTCCCAATTAATCTTCAGATTGCATCATCATTACTGCCACTCCCCACCCTGTTCCCCCTGCAGTCAGTCAATGGCAACTCAAGCAAGAATAACTCTGGAGGCGCATTTGACCACGCCCCACATGTACTACATCAGCATTTGGATATGCCTTAAAATACATCCAGATCTGACTGCTTCACACCCCTGCACTCTACCACCATAAAGCAAGTCACCTCTTATCTCTTTGGATCTCTACAGACACCCCCTAATTGGTGCCCCTGCCTGCTCTCTTCCCTCCCAACCCAACAACCACAATAGTCCTGTGCAAACATAAATCAGATCTCACCACTTTGGTCCAAACTCTCCAAGGCCTTCCCCTCTTAATCAGAGTAAAAGCCAAAGTTGTTACAAGGCCTTCGAGGCCTTTGGTGACCTGCCACGCCCCCTTCCCACACACCTTTTATTTCTCTGATTTCCCCTCCTATTATTCCCTCATCTCTCTCTTCATTCTGGCCATCCTGCCTCCTGACTGGGCGCTGCTTTCTTTGAGTAATCCAGGCAACCATGTATGATTTTGTTCTTTACTTGACTGCCTGCCAATTTAATCAATTGATGACCTCATGTTTCACTTGTAAGAAAATTAAAATGAAACACTAAGAGGACTACCCTTGCACTCCTATTTCCTTTGCCTAGAACATTCTTCCTAGATAACGATGTAGCTTGTTTCTTCTCCTCTTTCAAGTCTTTGTTTAAATGTCGCATATTTAGTGGGACTTGTCTAACTACCATATTTAAAATTGCAAACTTCCTCCCCTAAGCTCCCTTCTCCCACAAGCCCCTTTCTGACATTATGGTGTTCCATAGTACTTACCACATACTGGCATACCATACAAGCCAGTGATTGCTTTAGTTTATTATCTGCCTACCACTCTCCTGAGATCAGGGAACTTAGTTTTGTTCCCTGAGATTTCTCGTCACCTACAACAGCATGTGACATATATTAAATGCTCAATAATATTTATGGAATAAATGGATTATAGAGCTAGAATCAGGATTATCACATGAAAAGAGGATACTCTCCTGAAGTTGGTTTTGGTTTAGGACACAAGTTTCTATCCTGGGATGTATGGATAGGTTTGGGAGATTTGTGAATCCCTGAAATTTATATAAAATTTTGTGTTCATTTGTTTTTTATGATTTGAGGGTGTGGCTTTATAACTTTTGTGAGATTCTCAAAGGTCCTTGACATAAAGAATAAAGAGTTTAGATGCCCAAAGCATTTGAGAACTATATAGTTTTCCTTATTTTATTAATTAGAACAGAGTAGTAATCATTTGATTTTAAACAGAGAAAAATTGATAGATCAAAAAAAGTTTTAAGTTGTATTTTCACATATCCAAAACATCCTTATAATTTGGTAGATTATGTCAGCCTCAGTTTGAATGAAAGGACCAGATGTCAATTAAATAAAAACCGATCAGACCAGCAAAGCTCGGTAAGATCAGTTCTTTTGAATTCTCTTAGTGTTTGTGCTTGTATTCATAAACACTCTTGTTAATTTGTTGCCTTAAAACTACTTTCTTCCTATTCTGTGCATGTATGTGTGCATAGAATAGGTATAGTTTGTTAAATAAATTAATATTGAATGAATGTAGTCACAATTTGGATAACTATCTGTGATATTATATTAAATTAGTGGTAAAATCCATAATGTTTGATTTTCAATCCAGTATGTTTTCTATTTGACTGTGCAGGGTCTGGCTTAGTATAAGATGACCTTTTATATAATTAGAAACATAAATAATGTGCCAAAATGCTTGTGTTGTAATGTTGGTCTTACTATGGGCCTAATTGGTGACCTTGGTATTTGCTCCACCTTGATTACTGAAATTTTATTATAAAATGAGAATAATATAATTATTTTGCTTGTCTTGAGTAGTTAAAAATATATATCAGCCTAAGTTGTCCCAGTCATCACCAGCTTATTTTAAATTCTAAGCATAAAACTATAGGCATAAACATGGCAGCAGAGACCACTTTTCAGACTAGCCAACGTGTAGCAGATTCTGATCCAAGTAGGGAAAAGTCATTCTTTTGCTGTAACAACAGGGAGCTGCTTTGTGACAAGTGGCCATAAATCCCTTTGAAGAAGCCAAGGGAGAGTTCAGGCTGATTAAAGACACAGAGGTACATTAATGAAATTCTCTATACTGGCTTGTTTTTTGGTGAATAACCTGTATCCAGCAGAGTAGGTAACAAAGCAGGTGTTAGGATAAGTTTCACCCAAAGATATCTAGTTGTTGATATCTGGCATTATTCCAAAGGCAGATGAAATAAGTGGTTATGTATGTTGTCAAAGAGATTGATGATAAACTATTTTGAAATTTTCTCTGATTAATTATATAGGCAACATTGTTCTTCACCAAAGGCTATGCTGTGAGTTAGGGAACCAGACATTAACCCATCTTGTCTCCAAATAATAACGTTTTGAGTATAAAGAACGGGAAATAATAAAGCCATACAGGAATTAGTGATTTTTCAATCCATCAAAAAGCAAAAGGCTATTGGAATCATTTACACAAATAAACTTTATTTTCCCACTTTCATTCTGTCTATGTTGCATTTGTGGGCTTATAGATTTCTTAGAGAATGAAAGGATCATAAATGGTTAAACTATGATAAAACAGAATCATGAAGGAGAAATTAACTGGCCAAGATCACTTGGCTGGGTAATAGCAGAACTAGAACTACAATCCAGGACTACTGACTTCTAGCCATTTCCTCTTTGCATTTGTATCAGGGTCTTTCTGGCAGTACTTTCTCCCACATCCTCTGTGTGTGTGTGTGTGTGTGTGTGTGTGTGTGTGTGTGCAGGTGCACACTCACATGCACAAGCAAAGGAAACAGTGAGAGACAGAGAAACAAGAGAGAGACTGAAAATGAATATGAATCTATAACCATCTAAGTATATTAAAATTTCTTATTGAAAGTAATATTTGTATAAAATTTACCATTAGATGGGTACTATGTGCGATCATAATACTGAATTCCAGAAGTGGTTGCTGCATTTCCCAAAATTTGCCTTCCTTTTACAGATAATAAGTGAATATCCAAAATCTTGAATATATATGAAATGCAGTGCTTCTTGTACAAGATCTTATATAAGACTTTAAAAATTCTCCAGGGATGCATACCTCCCACTGTGTTTGAGGCAATTAATACTTAACACCTTTAGCAATATTCCCTTGGGTGATTATTAAACAGAGACTTTTGGGCCATCATTAACATATTGGAAAAGATAGCATCATGGAAGTAGAGAATGACAACTGCATTCAGTGTTTGTACCACCCTTGTAGTATGACTAGTCATACTATTCATTCGTTAATAAATACTTAATAAATACCTGCTATGTGACAGGCACTATTTTAGGTCCTGGGAATACACTGGTGAACAAAGAAAATCAGTTGAATGGTACTTTAGGTTATAAGCACAAAGGGAAAGAAAGGAAGAAAGTAAACAGGAGAAGAGGGATTGGGAGGACTCTGGGGTAGGGGTGGGGCATGCAGTATTAAATATCAATGTGTTTGTTAACAGTAAATATTATACTAAATTTCCTGCAACTATATCTTGTATAAGAGTAACATTTACCCCCAAGCCACCCAAAGCATCAAAGATTTAGAGTATGCATGAGATACATATTATATTATTGTCAGATAAAAATCCAATACATCATGTCAATTATTATTCCGGGATGATGGAAAGAAATTAGACACTCTAAAATTATAAGGTTTCGGCCAAGTAGCAGTTTTAATAAACATTTTCAATAAGACCCATAGGAATCCATGCTGGGCTTCTCACAGCATTCTTGAGGAAACAACTGAGATCACAAATATGAGATCATGATGATGATTCCTCACATAAGACACAAATAAAGCTGTGTTTCTTTGTTAGTCCTTGGTATTGAGTAAAGATACATTCTGATACCCTCGGGATGTTCACAGTGGTACTGATGAATCAGCCACTGAATGTTTTTCTTTCAACAAAGAGATGTCCAAGCAACCACGTAAATGAACATTCAGGAAAATAACTTATCAGGCATGTTTTTCTTGGCCATCAGAGACTTGGCCCAAGAATGCAAACATGGTGAACAAAATTCCTTGATCATACCATGAGTGATTTTAAAAATTGAACTTTGGAAGCTGAATTTGCCTCTTTGCCATAAATACTATATCATAGCATTTCTCTAACATGTTGTGCTATGAAAGTAATGGGGAAAAATGTTTTCTTTTTTGTCTTTAACTTTCATCCTTAAATTTTCAATAGGATTTCCTGTCTGTTTTGAAGAGCTGGTTATAAGCATTCAAGAGGCATAGAGCTCAGATTTTTAATGGAATATTTAGGATCCCTAGATCTATCAAAATGGCCTTCTCCAAAGGACATTCAGTTTGTCAGATATTCAGTATGCCAGGACACAGGTTGGAGAACTGTGAAGGAAATTTAAAGTCAATGAAGAAGGTAGCATTCAGGGGCTTTAGGGAGTACAAAGATAATTGTGGATCAATTGTGCCAGACAATTTGAAGCAACTTAAGACTGCCGTCAGTACTTTAATTGTTTCTGCTGCAGAGTTTGAAAGAGCATTTAGTTCAATGAATGATGTGTTAACACCTAGTTGCGATGCTCTGTCCATTAGTTGCATATCATCTTTGTCTTTTTATTAAGCTGGTAGGTCCACTGTTCCACATGCTTAAGCCTAAAGATTATGTCAAGAAGTGGCTTGTAAGTGGCGGCTTGAAAGCCGGAAATTGTAGAAATGTGACAAGAGAAGCTCTCTGACTCTTCTGTCTTACTTTTATTTTATTTGAAGAGTTTGAACTGTTTTCCCCTCCTTAAGCCTCAGCTCCTGGGCATTGAGAGAGTGAAAAAAAAAAACAAAACGCTACAATTTTCTCATGTAATGAAATGGAATGAAACAAGATCATGTCAGCACTAAGTTTAGTAACTTTTTCACTTTTCGGAAATCAATAATACCTACCCCGTGAACACCCAATGCGCAGTTGAGAGAAAGGCATGTGTGTCTCTCCAAGGAATTGTTAAGGGCCCCCTTGAGTCCATCAGTGATATGTCAAAAAAGAATATACACTGAAATAGGAGAAATGAGAAATAAGTGAGGGTCATCATCACAATGGCCCTTGCACATCAGAGGCTTTGTCCTAATGAGAATTCAGTCATCTGCTATAATACTTTGGTGCCTGTGCTTGAAACAGAATTTGGTTTTGCATTCCTGGGTATCCTTCCCTTAGGGTATATACGTACTTGGGACACTTAAGGACTGAAGAACCTAATACATTTGTCTTAGGATAGCAGTGGGGCTTGTACTCCTCAATTGTATATTTTTTAACATGTTCTCTCTAGTCTCTCATATATTTCCATTTTCTCCAGAGGAAAGATTCTGAGAAACTCACCATTTAATGATCCTTACTTCTCCTTGTCCAAAATTTAAGAGAAACAGCATTTCAGGTATAGTATCTTCTATTGAGTCCACAGCCATTTGTTTTTCTATGGCTTTTTTTTTTACTTCAGTTTTTATACCTTTTTTGTACTAGCACTAGACCTGAAAACCTACATCACAGCACTCAATAGTTTATGACTTCAAACAACAGGCATTCAAATTCAAGTGATGACAGATAGCTCATGATTAAAATATCTCTTTTCTTTGTGCAATGAGCCAGCAAGATTCTTTGAGAGCATTTAAACTCTAATGCTATCATACTTCAGCATTCTTCTTCAGAATCCTTCACATCCACAATTTCTCAAGATTGGGTATTAGCTGTCCAAATTCTCATCAGTGCTGTTGTGTTCAGCCATAACCTTGAACTGTGCCTGGCCTTTCTTTATTCTCTTATAGAACGTATTCCAGGAGTTACTATTTATTTTCTCTCCCCACATACATATCCATGGAGAGAAGGCACCATTTAGACTATTACCAAGTCAATTTTGAATTTAAATGTCTTTCACTTGAAAGTCTACAGGATTTTGATCTGTTTGATTGGTGTGGATAATTTGAGGGGCGGGGGTCTCTTTTGTGCAACTTGTGGAGTAGCTCTGTCTCCTTGATGGTAAGTTTATCAGAGTAAAGGAAGAAAAGAGAATTTCAGTTATTGAATATTTAATTCTGGACAGCAGTTTAATCAGGACTGGGATTTGGGCAATGGCTCCAGCCCCCTCCTAACTTAGTACAGTTTCAGTTCTTAGTATTCCTTAATTATCCCACTGAGATGTTTGAGAAGCAACTAGTAGTAAATGAACTTGGCAAATCAGCTATTACCCAAGTAATGAAATACAAATACATATGTTTGACAATTCTGCAGGGAAATTTTTTAAGCCAGGATTCTCAATGGATTGTATTGGCCAAGAGAGGAAAAAACAGGTGTTGTTATCAAACCGTATCTACAAACAATTTGACAGGAGTTTTAAAATAATGCACAGATTTTCTTGCCATGAATTCCAAACATGTCAATTAACCTATGGAGAATCCTGATTGTCAAATAATGAATCAATATACGCCCCACAGGATGGTGAAGGGAGGGCTTGCTGTGACGTAGGGTTAAATATTCAAGGCTTTCTCCCAAACAGTATATCTAAGGATGCATATCAACTTCACATCTAACCTCAAACAAAGCAGAGATCAGCTCTACTGAGAAAATTGATTTTATTCAACAGTAAGGCAAGGGAAATTAGTAAATTCAATATTTGTAGAAAGAAAATAAGCGAAGCCAGCTATTCCTGGTGGTCTGAGACTATTCTTTGTTTTGGTAATTATGCCTTTATGTTTTAGGGCTCTTATTTACATTTTCAGAAGGGCTTGAAATAGTTCATGCACTGAGTGTCCCCCTGAGCATCCAGGTTCTTCCACTGTTCAACAATAAAGTTGTCCCTGGACCAATACAAATTGAAAATGAATCCTAACTTTATAGAAAGTGCTGCTTTGCTTCCCTCATTGTTTGGAGCTTCTTTAGAGCTGAATCACAAACTAATGATCTCCACTGCAGCCAAGTCCTTGGTGTGATAGTATCTCATTGTAGTGGAGCTCACATTTACATAATGTGTAGTCTAAAATACCTTTGAGTTCAAGAATAGAACTATAGAAAATAATTTTATCCCAGTTTCTGTGCACCTGGATCGTAAGACACAGGCAGAAATACAGCAACGGGATGAATTTACTAATGTTCGCTATTGGCTGGTAAGCCATTCTAAAGCTATGAAAGCCTTCAAAACCCCATAGGTCTCCATTTTGCCATTAGCCATACCAGTTTAAACAGTCTGCTGCAAGAAATATTGACAGGTCAAGTACAGCTGGGAAGAGCACGTGTCCCAGTGGCCTTTACACTGACAGTTTCTCCCACATTAAAGAGTTAACTAGCAGCCGACCAGCTCGAAGTGGGAGCTAATGAATGAAATGGAGATTGATATAGACTCTCTTTGGAGGTGCATCGATCTGTATCTTGTGAACTCAGCTTAGGAATTCTGCAGGCAGCATTGCCTGAGTAACCCTGGCATGGTGCCCATTAGCAAATAACTCTTTTAATGTTGGTCTTCAATTGATATATTTATTGTATTGCACGTTACAGGAACCCTTCCCTACACTGCCTTTGTATTTGATGCTTGTGGTAACAAGCTAAGAGAGGGTTCAGCAGGATACGTTTGAGTTTAGGCAGCATCAATGAAATATTTAATTAATTGCATCCTTCATTTGCATGTGTTATATCAAAGAAGTCTTTCTGGGGTACTGAATCCTCTTCCTTGCTGCCCTAGCTAACAATAATAAATCTGTCAAATATGATCAGAGACCTTTGGCATAGACACTATCTCTTACGATATCACATTGAAAATAGGTTTTAAAATAGTAAAAGACTGATTCTTCTTGCAACCTCCAATCAGAGATACTAGTTGGTGACTTTCTAGGTGTTGACCAAGTCCATATGGGTTTAGCTATACCTGAGTGGGTTCTTTTCACCTAACAGTTGTGCTCACAGTTCAGTGTTCATAAGAATCACCTGGGAAGCTTGTGATTCCTGATGTCTGGGTTGGGGCCTGGAAGTATGCATTTTAAGGCTAACAGTTTTGATGGAGGTGGTCTTCAGACTATAACTTGTTAAATGTTGGCTTAAGACATTAGACACAAGGAATTAATTAAGACACATTTAGAGGACACTGTGTCAAAAAATGTGAATTGCTAAAAATTTAATGTAAACATACCTATGGGGAATTGCAGTATTTATAACATCAGTTTCATTTCAGTGAGCTCTTCTATCTACGAATATCTGAAGACTCTGACCCCTGGAGCTGGGTTCCTTTTGCCATCATTCTCAGAGTCTATGGTGTTGGCCTTCTGGCTTCTGGATCTACAGATTCAGGTCCAGTTCCTAGTGCACTAGGGTTGTTGCTTTTGCTGCTGCAGCTCTCCACATGCCTCCATTGCCTCTTAACTATTCATGCCATCATGCAGAGGGAAAGCTCTTTTTTCTTTCGTCAACTCATGCTTGAGGATACCTTACTATACTGGGTTGAAATTATTGTTAATATGCTAATGTGCTGAAAACTGCCCTAAAGAGATAACCTAAGTGAGTCAAATACCTTGTTTTATAGGAAAAGATCTTGAGTCCATAGAGTTTAGATAGCTTATAGCTAAGCCAGAAACAGAGCCCAAATCTCCTTCATCCCATCCCTACAGCTCAGGCTTGCTGAAGATGACAGTCAGTCTTCTGTATCCACAGGTTCTGCATCCATAGATTCAACCAACCTTGGACTGAAAATATTTAAAAAATTAAAAATAACGTTACAACAATAAAAAACAACTAAAAACAATATGGTATAAAAAGCATTTATATAGCATTTACATTGTATCAGGTATTATAAGTAATCTAGAGGTGATTTAAAATATATAGGAGGATGTGCTTAGGTTATATGCAACTTACTATGCCATTGGGATTTGAGCACCCAGGGATTTTGGTATCCTCAGGAGTGCTGGAATCAATCCCCTAAAGATACTGAGGGACAACTGTATATACCTTACTGTCTTGAATGCAAACTTATTTGAAATAAATCCAGAGCTACCTGTCTCTGTTGTTGGAATAAAAAGTACCTAGATTTATATGTAAGATACCCAGGATCATCAATAGAGAAAAGTACAGTCATGTGTCACTTAATGATGGGCTTGTGTTCTGAGAAATTTGTCCTTAGGTGATGTTGTCATTGTGCAAACATCACAGAGTGTACTTACACAAACCTGATGGTATAGTCTACTTCATACCTATGCTATATGGCATAGCCTGTTGCTCCTAGGCTACAAACCTGTTTAGCTTGTTACTGTACTGAATACTGTTAGGCAATTGTAACATAATGGTAAGTATTTGTGTGTCTAAATATAGAATAGAAACAGTAAAAATAAGATCTTATAATCTCATGGGACCACCGTTGTATATGCAATCTGTCCTTGACTGAAACGCCATTATGTGGCATATAACTATATATAATCTGCAGTCACCCTTCAGAGCCAGCCCAGTTGCCAGGGAAATTTAAGGGGATGTAACAATGCCTGAAATTTCAGAAGCAGCTTATTTCTTCCCAGGAAACACTTAAGTTGGGTCCAAACAACAAAAAGTGTTGGTCCTCACAGGATGCCCTGCACTTTTCTAGGCATTGGTGCTACTAAAATTAAATATATCATGTTTCTAAAATGTCAACAATGCCCATAGTAAGTGGATATAATGATAGCACTATCTATCAGCATAAGGGGAGCCATTAACTTTAATGAGGGAGTTCAGAAAAAGGAACAAATTTGCTGCGAGTAAATCAGTATGCCTGGATGTCAGGAGTTCTATGAGGATATGACAGAAAATGAGGTTGCATATGAGTGGACTGCTCAGAGTGACATTTTAGAAAGATTTTCTCTGATAGTAACATGGAGGGTAGATTTGAGAAAGATAAAGCTGGAAGCAGCAAAATCATTCAGGAGGCCAATGCTACAGTCCAAGTTAAAAACAGAAAATAAATGAAGCCCAGGTGTGGGCAGTGACAGAGGGCACAGAAGTAGTATGTGAAGCAGAGAATTATGAAGGCAGTAATTCCTGGGAGTTTGTGACATGTGGCAAAGTGAGGTGGGAGGTGCCTTTCTCCACTGTGGTGAATACAGGAGGAGGAGAAGGTTGCGGGTATGGAGAGGAATGATGGAAGATTTGCTTAGCTCCATTCTGGACAGGGCAAGTTTTCAATGCCTGTGGGACATTGTGGTAGAGACTTAGGGATCTGCACATCAGAGATTGGGTGAATGTCCACGATTATGAATCCTCAGCGTTGCTGTTAGAGAAAGCCATGAGCACAGAAAGGATTGTTTAACTGGTGGTTCTCAAAGTGTGGTCCCCAGGCTGGCAGCATTTGGCAACACCTGAAACTTGTTTTCCTAAATCCAAATTTTTGAGTATCACTCAATAGCTACTAAATCAGAATTTCTGGAGGAAGGACCCTGTCATCTGAGTCCAGCCCTCCAAATGACTCTGATGTGTGCTGAAGTTTGAGAAGCACTGATTTAAGACATGTGTAGCATGCAAACATACACAACTGGTGGAGAAAGGAGGGGCCAAGTAAGATTTTTTTTTTTTTAATGTGAACAGAGAAGAAAGGAAGCAGCGGGGGCAGATATGGTTCCATGTAATGACAGGAGAGTGTTTTAAGAAGGAAGGAATGGTCAGCAATGCTGAATACTGTGGAACCAGGTAGGAAGAAGCCTGGGACATGCCCATCGGATCTGACAGTGAACAGATTGTTGGAGACTTTGGCTAGAGCAATTTCAGAGGAGTGGGCTTATGGAAGTCAGAGTACAGAGGGTGGCTGATGGAATGGGATGTGAGGAAGTAGAGATAAGAGGCTTAGATTGAGCTTTCAAAAAGCTTAGCTGGGAAGGAAAAAAAAGGGGAACGAGAAAGGCAAGGGGAGTTTTAGATTGGGGAAGAGGTATCTTTTCAAATGTAAAAGCCCTGGGTTCCCTTACCCCTTATGCACAGAAGGGAAGGAGTGACACAGGGGCTCCAAGGGAGGAAGTCTTGCTCTCGAGCATTGCACGACCTCCTGCCAGGTTTCTCTCAGCCCAGTTTAGAAGTTTAATCATATCCTTCCTCTAATTGTTTGTCCGTACCACCATCACCTGTTATCAGACACAGCCCAGATTCAACGTCCTGCATGAGGCAGTCTGTCAGCGTATCCTCCAGAGGTCCCCTTCCCTGGACTTGTCTGGGTCTTGGGCCTGTCTGTGTGGACGCTGTCCTCTGCTCCTCCCTACAGTCAGCTTGGAGAATTTCTGAAACTTTTCCTTCCCACCTCGGCAGCGTTAGATGATTGTTCTGGCTTTGAGCGCCTGTGCATACATCCGCCCGTGGCAGGTCCCTCATGTATCTGTCTCATGGACGATGAACCCACGGACTATAATCAGGACTGGACCTAACTGTTTTATTCCACTGCCCTGTACCATGTCTGCCCATAGTAGGTGCTCAGTGGTGGCTTATGGAATAGACTGATGAATATATTTATGAAAGACGGTTTGTGTGGCTTCAGCATTACAGGTTCACTCTGGCATCTGTACTATTTGCCTGCCTCAAGTCTCTGTCTTTGAACACAGATAAGAGGTTTTGCACAACTGTGGCATTTTCTTTCTAGAAAGAAGGGTTTCCTAGGGTGTAGGCTTTGTTACCTGGGCTGAGAGTTCCTGTTCCCCAAGTTACTCTCCAGGAGAATATCAGGATCTTGCTAAAGCTGCAGTTACCCGGTCATGTATTCACTGACTTGTATGGTATTTGGTGGCCTGGGTGAGTTTCTAAGGAAGTCTAGGCTAACTCTTGGGAATCAAGTAGCCACCACCAGACATCATAAAACAGGGACAATTTGACCGTGCACCAGGGCAGCCTGGCAGTTCGATGCAAGGCCCCCATACTCTCACCAGTCAGGCGGCCCTCCTCAGAGCCACGTAATTGCATAATTCCAGAATCCCATTGCCTGGCACACCAGGCCCTGAAATTGCCAATTTCAAAACCAGACACCACTATTAAACAGTAAAAATGAAAATCTCCTTGTCAGTTAGGAAATTTTCAGCATCTTCATTTCCTTCCTGCTACCAGTCGGTCAGCAGGTGGATAACACCGTGAGTGTGCACATACATACACACAGCACACAGAGTAATTGCAGGTTTAAAGATTAACAGGATTGGTCTACCTGCCCTTCTGTTAGAAATATTCTTTCTATATATCCTTCTGTTTTTACAGCATCAGTATGGGCAGAGACGTGTTTTCATGGTAAAGATAATCTTTTTATTACAGGCTTAAGAAAAGCATCACTCAAAATTGTGGAGAAATAAACTATTCTGTAAATATTTTCTTTGGGGTAACTTTTAGTACTAGTAAAGAATGGGTTCCCAATAATGATCTAAAGATATTGAGAAGTAAATCTTTTCATAGAAAATTAGTCAGAAATCTATAATTAATTTTTAAGTTTCATTCTTTGATAGTGAAATCTCTAATAAAAAGCACTCACTCTGACATACAATTTCTAACTTCATAATAAAGATGACCTAATAGTCATCTCAAGTTTGCTGGATTCAGCTTGTATATTTAGAAAGTCTACATGCATTTAGATTTATCATAGCATTTGTAGCATCAATTATAACTAATTTTTCTCTGTATATGGTGTTGAACAAGTGATCAGAAGAAACTTTACCATGTAACACGTGTCAGCTTTGTTCACTACTTTAAAGAATTTTCAAGCTTATAAAGCATTACTTTTTCATCAAGGAAAAAATAGATTATACATCGTTCAGGAAAGAGAAAAAAAAATTATAAGGAGATTTTGCCTATTGAATGTAATGGATTGTCAGGAACCCTTGACATTATTCTACAGGCGAGGCCACATAAAATCAATACATCTTAGGCGAGGTTTAATTTATTTGTAGGTTCTTTCAACAAATGACTTACCTTTTTTGTTTGCTGTTTTTCTTTAGTTTTGCACTCATGAGCAGTTCCAGTTTTTTATTTGTCTCATTATTAAGCACAAAACAAGATGATGGTATCTTTATTATCATCTATTTTTTAAGGAGGATGATTGTAAAGCATGGAGAAAACATCCAAGAATCTAGAAGTCGTGCGCAATGTGATGGTTATAAAACATTGCTTTCTGCCCTGTTGTCTCAGATGCAGAATCTATTCTGCAAAGAAGCTCCCCCAAATCATACACTGTTTCCTCTCATACCAGGTGTCTCCTATGAAGCGATTCCACCTATCCTATGAGTTCCTCTAGGGTTAGTGAATTATTTGAAAGGAACATACTTTAAAAAACACATTTTATGAAAGGAAGTACCAGAAATTTAGGGGACTTATTCAGTAGCTGATTCTATGTTGGTGATGTGGCCTATCAAAGAAATTGTAGCCAAAAGCATTGGAGATTTCAGCATACCAAGCACTGGGTGACTGCGTGAATTGGGTCTAATAAAATTTTCCTGTTTTATTGTATATTTTGGAAATTTTCATTTTGATGTTAATTTAAATAGAAGTATTTCATACTTATGGTCTAATAAGTATAACAGGCTAACAGTCCTCTGCCTGCCTCTGCCAAACCATGGCTGTCTGTGGGGACAGCTGTGCAGGGAGCATGAAAGCAGGGAGGATGCTCTGCACATAGTGGAGGGTTCGAACCCAGGTCTTCTGCTTATTATCTGATGTTGGATAAACTTCTTAATCTCTCTCTTCTTAGTCTCCTTATCTGTAAAATGGAGACAATAAAAATACCATCTGTACGGTTCTGTTCTGTGGATTAAATGAGATGAAACATACACATTATGACTGCATATAGTCCATGTCGTGCACATAAAAGGCATGGTAAACACTAAGTGCTCAATTGACATTTGCCATTAGGAGTTTTAATTGCAAGTGAGAACTTGCAATTGGTAGGTGCAACACCATTGCTGGGCTTCTTGGGTGAAGACTTTCAGTCCGGCACTAGAAATGTCCAACCTTAAATGAGGAAGTTGAAGCTGTGTAACTGTTAGAGCAAGCATTTCAAAGCAATTCTTTACAGTGGTAATGGATGTGGCAAATGTGTGGATTTTGTTAGGATTTCTTCTGACAGCCATGAACACAGATATATTTTAAAGTAATGTAACTGTCCTAAATCTCGAGCAGGGAATACAATGACTTCTAGTATTATTTTTCACTTCTCCAATGACACTCTAGAAGTTATATTTGATAAATTCCTTAGAAGTTATTTGACTTAGAAAAGGCCCTGTACCATTTAACCTTGGTTTTGTTCTACTCAGACTTATGTCCAAGGCCCATCTAATGTAATACATCACAAAGGTTAATACACCAAAGCCTTGCCATGGCATGATTCCCTAGGACCACTTTTTAGGGAAAATCACTAAGAGTGAGGCTTTTTGAAACATCGGTAGCTATTGCCACTCTAGGTTTAAGATAGATCCCTCCCCCCGCCCCCGCTTTAAGCCCCTCTGTAGCAAATAGTATAAGAGCAAAAGCCCAAGCCCAGTGTGTCAAGAAATCAGCAAAGGTGGACATCTATGTAGATATATTCCTTTTTGGATTGGCCAATCTCAAAAACTATAAGCTAGAGAAAAATTTAAAATATAAAGAATTGTGCTGCTCCTAAAATTTATTAGTTCAGCCTTGAGTTCATAATCACTGGTATTACCAAGTGTGTAACAATCTGAAAAAATTATCTAGATTTTTTTTTTCAAAAAGAAAGTTATAATTTACTTAGCTTTTCTTGAAACTCTTTCTAAGGTCTTGCTGGCAGTTTGCATACTACGGCTCCAAGGATGGAGTTCACACAAGAGACAGCGATGGCAGATTTAAGAGTTAAAAATTATACGTTCTCCTCGTAGTTCCTGTTCAAGGGTGTGACCCTTTCCTTCTGAGTTTAGGGACAAAAGAACCAGTGTTCAGCTCTCCCCAAACTGAATTGCCCTACCACTACATAATCTTCCATCAGCCACCAGATCAGTGTTAGAACAAGACTATAAGCTTTACATGTTAAAAATTCTTCTTTACAAATCTGCCTTCTTACATGATCATAGACAACTGCAAAGTAGACATTTTTAAAAGAGAAAAGTAGAAGTGTTATCTAACTAGACCAAGTTCCCTGAAGAGTAAAATGTAAACTGAGGCACAAGTCTGTCCATCCTCGGTTTTATGTTCTTTCAACTATATTGTCCTACTGCTTATGATATTATCAAGTTACAATGATAATATTTATCAACATGACTCTGATGCCCTATTCTTGCTCCCCAAGGAAGATATTAATAGTAGCAATTGAACCTATATCTCAGGCAAACCAGAGTTAGTAAAGCACATTTTCCTCATCAAGCAAGTGGTCTGTAATATTTTTCTGGAAGATCTACTCAAAGGCTATGTAGTGATCATCTCCACAATATGTTTTGACATTTTTGAGACATTTTTCTGTTCATCTATTGCCACAGTTTGAAGAATATCTCAAAATTTAAAATGTTTATTTTTTTCAATAATTAAAACTCAAAATTGTTAAATTTAAGAAATAATTCCCAGGAGAAAAAGGCTTATAAAAATATTTAAACTCATTTGATTTCAAACATAATATTTTGTGTGTAAATTGATCATGAAAAATTAATCTTCTAATCAAGAGCAGACTATCATTCATTTATTCAATGAGCAATTGCAGAGTCTACCAAGTATTAAAAAATACCCCCAGAAACTCTACCATGAGTGGGGGGAAGAAAGTCTTATCAGAGAAATAATACGGAAAGCAAAACTCCTCATTTCCAGGAGTTGAAAATCTTGTACAAATATTCAAACATGAAACAACCTACAAAGCATTAGAAAAATATATGGATGTGGATATAAAATATGTTTACATTTTTCTTTACATTTCTGACACACATATAAAATTGTAGGTGCTGCATGATCCAAATTGTGTAAATAAATATATATATCCAGAGAAAATTCCTGGAAGGAAATGTACCAAAATGTGATTAGCAGTTCTCTCTGGGTGCTAGGATAACAGGTAACTTTTTAGTATCTTCTGTATACTTTATTGTAGTTCGTAAATTTTTTAAAGTAAACATGTATTTCTCTACTAACACGGAAGAGTCAAAACCCTTGAAAGTTCCTTTAAAATGACCATCCCGTAATTGTGAGTTTGATAGCTTCTTCTGAAAAATGTTACCACTTGCTTTTTCGTCAGTTCTCATTTTCTCATCTGATCTGCTTCCACTCACCATGGAAGATTTCAGCCTCAACAGACCTTTAGTAGCCCTGCTTGCAGTAAATCAAGTAGGGCCTGTTATTTCTAAAAACGTGGATTTTCTTGCTGTAATGTATAGGCCTTTACTTCTAGTTGAATATGAAAAAAAATAGTCACTAATTCAGTCATCAAGCTGCAAATGTATAAAGATGAATTAATTGTTTCACACAGCTAGCTAAAGGGCTTTTGTAGGTTAGCCTATCTATCTGACAAACTTCAAAATTTAACTCTGAAGTTAGTCATTTAATACCACTGGCTCCGTAACTGTTATTGTGCTTACCACTGGGAGATGATTCTCTTACCTGTGTCTCAGGGTATTAACGAGGCCAGACTATTTCTAACTCGTTTTTAACTCTGGTTCTGATACCTCTCTCCTAGTGGAGAGTATCTAACCTCCCACTCCACGTTTGTTTAAGCTTCCGGTGATGCAAATCCAGCATAGCTGTGCTCTTATGGTCTCAATGTTTACTTCTATCTACAGTCTCCTGACACTTCCTTTCATTAAAAATATATTACTAGTGTCCCAGGGTTTGATGCCTATATTTTTCTTTTATAAACAATTGATATTCTTTGTGCTAATTGTACCCAGTGGCATCCGTGTCTTTATTTTTCAAATTGAATTGATGGAGGAAAAGAAAACACAGGCATGGTGAGAGTTGACTGACCATATTGTCTTGCAGAAAGTTTTTTACCCCAAGTAAATTTCTCATTTGTTTTTTAGAGTTTGTGTTCAATAATTCATCGATTCCCAACAGCAGGGAAGAGTGAGAGATTTATGGTGTATGATTGTGTCATGTCTTGTTTTATCATGTCGATAGATAGAAAATTGACCACAACTACAAAAGCCTATTTATAATTCTATTTGATCACCATGGGAACTCATCAAAACAGAGGGCAGCGCTGAAGTTTCATTAACAGATCATCTCGGATCTCCTGCTGTGTCCTGTCTTCATTTTCTTTTCACATCATCCTTTTGCTTAGAGCTCCAGCTTTAGAGAGGAGGTCAGAGCCGCTGTAATGGCACATTTACCATTCCCCACCATCCCCCAGATTAATATTAAACTGTTAAAAGAAAATGAGAGTTTATTGATTGTTTTAAGCCAGGCATGT